>NC_133618.1:78950667-79118167 GCF_048593235.1 Sminthopsis crassicaudata | reverse complement strand
TCCAGGTTATGCCCAAGGAGTGCCAGGGGTAGGAAGTTAATGAAACGTGCAGACCTAGCACAGCCTCATTTATTCCATCTACCTCAGTCATTTGTTTTTTTGTCTGGCTGGTATCTAAAAAAGTAATTTTTTTCCTACTGGCAGGGTTATTGTTTCTATTACGTGGGTCATTAGTGGGATTGTGCAGAGGAAGATCATCTCCTTTTAAGGATTCTTGTAGCTCTCTTAGCAGACATAGGATTCTGGGTTCTGCAGCTGCTGTTTTGTTGTGTGTTTTGTTCTGTTCATTTTGAAGAAGGGGAGAAAGACTGAATTTGTGATTTCTCTGGTCTAGGGAAGTTGTAGATAAGGGAACTTCTTCTAGGAAGGTAGGTCTGGAGTACATATGGATGCATCATGTTAGCAATGGTGATAGGTGCAAAAAAGAAGCACGTGCGAGTTAGGTGACAGGCTGGGTAGGGTGCTGAAGTTGGAGCAGGAAGACTCCAGTGCAAGTCTGCCCTCAGATACTTCCTAACTGTGTAACTCTGGGCAAGTTACCTAACCTCTGCCTCAATTTCTTCAACTTATAAATGGGGATTATAGTAGTATCCTTCTCCTGAGGATCAAATGAGGATGTTTGCAAAGCATCTGGCACAGAGTAGATTTTTAAAAATTAATTATAGTTTTTATTTACCAGCTATATGCATGGGTAATTTTACAGCATTGACAACTGCCAAGCCTTTTGTTCCAACTTTTCCCCTCCTTCCCCCAGATGGCAGATTGACCAATACATGTTACATATATTAAAGTATAAATTAAATACAATACATGTATACATGTCCAAACAGTTGTTTTGCTGTACAAAAAGAATCGGACTTTGAAATAGTGTACAATTAGCCTGTGAAGGAAATCCAGAATGCAGGCGGACAAAAATAGAGGGATTGGGAATTCTATGTAATGGTTCATAATCATTTTCCAGAGTTCTTTTGCTGGGTGTAGCTGGTTCAGTTCATTACTGCTCAATTGGAACTGATTTGGTTCATCTCATTGTTGAAGAGAGCCACGTCCATCAGAATTGATCATCATATAGTATTGTTGTTGAAGTATATAATGTCCTGCTCATTTCACTCAGCATCAGATCATGTAAGTCTCTCCAGGCCTTTCTGAAATCATCCTGCTGGTCATTTCTTACAGAGCAATAATATTCCATAATATTCATATACCACAATTTATTCAGCCAATCTCCAATTGATGGGCATCCACTCAGTTTCCAGTTTCTGGCCACCACAAAGAAGGCTGCCACAAACATTCTTGCACATACAGGTCCCTTTCCCCTCCTCAGTATTTCTTTGGGATATAAGCCCAGTAGTAACACTGCTGGGTCAAAGAGTATGCACAGTTTGATAACTTTTTGAGCACAGTTCCAAATTGCTCTACAGAATGGCTGGATGTATTCACAACTCCACCAACAATGTAATAGTGTCCCACATCCCCTCCAACATTGCACATTATCTTTCCCTGTCATTCTAGCCAATCTGACAGGTGTATAATGGTATCTCAGAGTTGTCTTAATTTGCATTTCACAGAGTAGATGTTTTATAAAGTCTTCTTTCCTCCTTCCCTCTCCTCCTTCCTTCCTTCCTTCCTTCCTTCCTTCCTTCCTTCCTTCCTTCCTTCCTTCCTTCCTTCCTTCCTTCCTTCCTTCCTTCCTTCCTTCCTTCCTTCCTCCTTTCCTCCCTCCCTCCCTCTCCCCTCCTCTCTCTTTCTTTCTTTTCCCCTCTCTCCATTTCTCCATCTCTCCTGTCACTCTCCTCCTCTTCCTCCCTCTCCCTCCCTTTCTCTCTCTCTCTCCCTCTCTTTTCCTTACTTCTTAATCTTACTTCTTAATGACACAACTGTATGATCCAAGGTATTTAACATCTTACTTCTCTCCCTCCCTTCCTTTCCTTCCTTCCCTCCCTCCCTTTCTCTATTCTTCTCTCCCTCTCCATCTTTCTCCCTTTTCCTCTCCCTCTTCCCCTTCTCTTTCCCTCCCTCTCTTTCTCTCTATCTCTGTCTCTTTCTCTCTCTCTCCCTCTCCCTTGCTTCCTTCTTTTGTCACTCCCTTCTTCTGAAGGTTGTCACCTTCTCTACAACTTAAGAGTTTTGGGAGGTTGTTTAGAACACCAAGAAGTTGTGTCTTGCTTGAGATGGCACAGTTAAGATATGTCCAAATTCTTGCTTGAATTCAGTTCTTTCTGCATTTGAAAGCAGTTCTCTAGCTATATTGCCTTTCACCTAGAGGAAGGCAGAACAAAGACCCCTCAGATGCCACTTCCTATTTCTTCTCCTCATAACTTGCCTCTCACATTTGCTTTTGGAAAAGTCTTCCTCATAGTGATGGGTGTTTTGTATTATGAACCTATCAAAACTTCAAAGTTTCCAAGGATGCCTTTGGGTCATTTTGGAGTACCACTGTCCAGATCCAAATCCTTTGCATTCATAGCCAGGCCAGTTCTTGTAGCCAATCACGCCATTTGGTGACTGCCCAAAGGGAAGCATGGGGGGCTGGAGAGAACCCTGGGTCTGGAGTCAGAGGACATGTGGAAGTCTTTTCAGTATGGTAGTATTCACTGACAGGTGTAATGGGACCGGGTCAATGGCAATGGAAAATTTAATGCAAATGACAGCATGCAACCTTTTGCAAATCACTTCTCCTTTCTAGACCTTTCTAGATATTCCTTATCAATAAAATGGGAGAGTTGCATTAAATAAATGAATGAAAATAGCATTTATTAAGCATTTATCATGCTTAGTGCTAAGGATACAAACACCAGAGCTGCCTTCAAGGAATTTATATTCTGAAGAGCCAAAACAGACAGGGGAATGGAAGCCAGAGATGATGGCTACCCCAATGGTCTGGGGAGTCATTTGGATGGTGAATGAACCCAAAAGGCAATAGACTGGATTATTATTCCTAGAACAGGAAATGGAAAGTGTGTGAGTGTGTGTGTGTGTGAGTGTGTGTGTGTGTGTGTGTGTGTGTGTGTGTGTGTGTGCCAGCAGGGTCCCCATTTCCCCCTGGGGCCTTTGCCATCCCTTAAACTACACAGACCTGCCTTCTCCTGAGACACAATAATGACCTCTTGCTGCTCCCGACTTTTCTCTGACAGAATCTCTGACATCAGCTCCTTAGGATTTTTCTCAGGGCTTGCCAAAGGAGTTTCCTTTGAACCTTTCAGGTCCTTCCTACTATGTACTCTTAAATGAACCAGTCAGTAAACAATTATTTGTTAAATGCCTACAGCATACCAGAAACTATGTTAAGGATCAGAGAGGCAAAGACAAAAATGAAATTGTCTCTGCTCTTGAGAAGCTCACATTCCCACAAGGGAAACTACATTAATAAATATAAAATATATGTACAGGATGTTTAAGGTAATTTTTTTGGTGAGATAATGGTAAGGGTAAGATATGCTCAGGAGAGACCTGAAGGGAGCAGTAGTATTTGAGTTAGGATTTGAAGAAAAGTTAAGATTCTGAGGCAGATGGGAGAAGGGAGTGAGGGCATTCCAGGCACTAGGGATATCTCATCTGTGGGAGCATGCAGTGAGAATAGATGGAATGTTTTTGATCATTCTTACCCATATATCCATGAGGTCATGGTACCATAGATTTAGTATTATAAAGGATCTTAGAGGTCATTTAATCTTAGTTTACAAATGAAAAAACTGAGACCCAGAGAAGTTGTGACACTGGTACTAACAGGAAGAATAAGGATTCAGATCTAGATCTTCCAACTCCAAAACCAAAACCATTTCTACAACATGATGAAACATAGCATTGTAATATTTTCTAGTAGATAGTCCAATGAGGAAAATCCCTCACTGTGTTTTGTGGTCCTCGACAGGTAATTACAATAGCCATAGTCTGGTCCTGAATCCTCCTCAGTAATTCTCCTTGCTAGGTTGAGTTAGGGGAAAAATGTGGGAAAGCACTGATGAAAAACCCTCATCTTTTTCCTAGAGTGAGCCTGCTCTGCCAATTTCACCAGACAGATCCTTGAATGATAATGGGCTCTATTTATACCTCAGTGCAGAGTGTAGCCCTTTGTCCAGGGAAGCCAGGTCATGGAGGGAAAGGGATGCTGAAGGCACTAAATCCAAGCTTTTTAGGATTTACAAATTCTTCCTGAATGCTATGAGAATGTTGTGGGTTAGGAGGAAGCAGAGAAAGAAATGTTATATTAAAAGATTGAATTAATCCTGTATCATTTATTTATAATTAATTACTTTCGTCCTGAAGTTCTCAAAGCCGTGGTTCTCTGTCTCTGAACTCAGAGATTCAGCTCACCTGTAATAGCTTAAGTTTAACACTCTAGCTCTCCTGCTAATCTCTATTCTTGTTTCAATGAATTTAATTGACCTTGGGAGATGGTGTGACCACAATGGAGTAGCTTTATGCCACCAAGCTACTCTTCAGAGGTGTCTAATTTGCTACCCCAAAAGGTCTGATTCATTCTCTATAAACCTTGCAGCTATACCTAAACCAAGGACACTGCTTAGTATCATGAAAGAAGAAGGGCTGTTGTTAGCCCTTATTATCAAATTTTTAACCAATTATATTATTATGTGCCTCAGCTCTATAACCAATTATATTGTACTCAATCCCATGATATCATTTTTCTTATTCTATACTTTGTTTTGGACTCTCCAAAAACTGTAAAAAGGGGATCTGTCCTTTGGCTTAGGGTCTTTGATATTTATGAAGGTAAGCCACTGACCTATTTGTTGACAGCATTCTCCTGTTAATGATTATGTTGTGTGGGGAATTGCCTCAGTTTGCCCTTTTGCTAAATTTCACTCATGACAGTATAGAAGTTCAAATCTTATCCTAGACACTATTTGTATCCAAGGTTCTCTTGTTCTCTTCTAATTCTCGCTAGATCAGACCTTCTTAAACTTTTCCACTTGTGATTCCTTTGTGCCATAGACATTTTTCCTGGGTATGTAGGTATATAAAATAAATATACAAATGAAGCATTTACTGATAACAAATCATAATTTAGCGACCCCCACATTCAATTACGAGATCCCATATGGGGTTATGATCTATAGTTAAGAAGTTGAGCTCTAGAACTATCTTCAAGTACCTTCAGAAAGCAATAACAGGGGGAACTATTATTCCCCTGAGAAGGAGTGGAAATGAAATTATATGGAAGTGACTTTTTTATTTTGCACTTACAGACTGAATTAATAATATCTTATATTTTTAGTGCTTTTACCTTTTCAAAAAGCTTTATGTAATCTCATTATGCTCACAACAACCCTGGGTTTGCTAGATATTTTTGACAGCAGTTCATGTGAAAAAGGCTTTAAGAGTCTTATTGGAAGCTCAATATAAACTCACATTGTGACCTAGCTGCAAAAAAATAAAATAAAATAAATGGTAGTGTAGTCTTAGACTGTGTTAATAGAGTTATAGAACTTAAAATTAAGGAGGTAATAATCTCATGGTATTCTATCTGAAATGGGTCATATATAGAGGAAGCCTTGTGTTTAATTTTGAAGGCGACATTTTTTCTTTGTTTTTAAATAGATTTTTAAAATATCTTTTGTCTCAACTTGTTCCTATAGCCCTATCTTTCCTAGAGAACCATTCCTTATAAAGAATGCTTTTAAAGAAAAAATTCAACAAACTTGATCAACATATCCTAAAATTGATGTAACATATAGCATTCCATCCCTATGGATTCTCACTTCTGCAAAGGAGCAGGGGGGGGAGTCTTCCCATACTTCTTTGGGTTCAACCTTGCTCTTCACATACACGTTTAAAATAAACTGAAGTATTAAGAGGTGAAGTGACTTAACTGAACTTACATAGAAAATGGACAACAATAGAGCTCAGGATTTTTTTTTTTTTTTTTTTTTTACCAGAGTAAAATACATTGTTTCCAGCTATCCTACACAGTAATTATGAAGAAATGTAGGACTTAGCTCTTGAAGGAGAGAAAGCTTTCTTAATTTAATTGTGTCTACTCTTTCAGCATCTCCCTATTCATTTTAGGAATCCCATAGATTTATTCATTGTGATTTTTCAAATGTGTGCTCTGGAACCAGCCCATCCTACTCAGAACTTACTCTTTGCTTAGATTGGAATTTGCTTTATAGTGTTTTTGTTTTCTCTCTCCTTGATTGACTTTCTTAGTATCTATATCTGTAGTCAACTTGATTATGCTTGCATTCTACAGAATTAACTCCTGAGATAATAAGATAAGTAGGTTATATAAGGCTTTCACTGTCTCCCTGTGAGCTTCAGCATGGTGTAATGGCTAGAAAGTTAGATTTCATGTCCATTGGAAATAAATCTTGCTTATAATATTTATTAGCTAGGTGACTGAGCAAATGATTTCACTCTAATAGTCGATTTTCTTATCTGTAAAATGGGGAATATTAATATCCATGATATCTACTTTAGATGCTTATTTTAAACCAAATGAAATAATGTATGTAAAATGCTTAACAAAATTCAAAGTGTTATGTTAATGTCAACTCTGTGGACATTTTAGACACCACAAGTGAATGATGAACAATTGAATCCAATATTAAGAAATGGTGGAATTTTTTAAATGACCTCAAATTTTTCTCTGAAACAAAAGTTCATCTTGTTAATACCAATTGCCTTTGTGATATTGCATGATTTGGAGCCATAGGACATGATGGCAGACTTTGAAGAACTGAAATTGAGAGTTACTAGAAGGGATAATGGAGGATGTGAGCAGATGACAGACAGCTTGTTATCAGTCAGAAATCACAAAGGCAAAGCAGTGCAAAAGAGTCAGTCAAAGAAATATGTGATCAAAAAGAAGATGGGTTAGTCCTGTGGAAAGAGGGAAGAATAATTGATTATGGTCCCCGTGTAGGGAGGAAGAGGGAAGATGAGAATTGAATGGGAAGATGAAGGACTCCACCCATTAGGATGGGAAGGATATGCTATGTTCGCTATCAGAACTTGATATCTCTTGATATCAGAATAACTCAAAGCAGGTGTCTAGTTTATTGAGTTAAATGCCCGTGGTGAATTATGGGAGGACATGGACAAAACTCACACAAAATAGGCAGGTATGGATGGGGGCAATCTTTATTATTGGAGAAAGTATCCACCTTAGATCACAGTTTATTGTAGTGCTCTTATTATTATTTTGTTCCTAGAGACAGGACTCTAGTCCATCCAACTCTGTACCATGGTCCTGTTATATCAGGTTATATTAGACAAGAGTCTTAATGTTGACTGTCCATTTATGTGTGTTTTGTCTTTTAGTCTGAGTGCCTGAGGGAAGGGAATGAATCTGATCATTGTTCTACTCCCTTCCTGGGTCATAGGAAACATTCCTCACTCTGTGACTATCCAATCAATATTTAAGTTGACTTGGGACCCATTCTTCTTGACTTCCATGAAAGGAACCAAGGTTCTGCCATTTCAGAAGACATCTCCATTGTTACTACTCCTTTGAGCACAGCTTTGGGGAAGGATAGGAGGGAATAATTTGAAAAGAAGTGATTCTTCCCACATATGGTAATGTTTTTAACTTCATGTGTTTATTCAAGCACCATGGTGACAGGTGCCATAGAAATAGGAGGGAGGAGGGGCAAAGCAGAAGATGGAATGGGGAGAGATCAAAGACCTTAAGCAATGGGGTAAGGAAAGGGAAAGCTTTGTGTTTTGTCACATAGATGCCCATTTTAGATCAGAAATAATATGCACTGATAAACAATATATACTAAGCACCCACTATGTGCTTATGCAAGGTGCTCATGATGCAAATATATAAAGAAGTCCCTATCTTCAAGGAACTTATAGTCTACTGGAAGATACAGAAGTCACAGATATATAAATTGAGGGTATATACAAAATCAATGCTCAAGGGTGGCAATGGAGATTTAGCATATTTGCGAAAAGGTCTTTTGCTAGGAAAAGGTCTTTTAGAAGAAATAGTATTGGAACTGAGCTTTGAAGGAAACTAGGGGTTCCAAGAAGAGGAAATTAAGGAGGAAGAGCATTCTAGGCATGGGACTCTCAGTGCCAAGTTCAGAGAGGCAGCAGATGGAAAGTCATGTATAGAGAACAGCAGGTGCCAGGAAAGTCTAATGGTTTTTGTTTTGTTTTTGTTCTTTTAAATCACTTTCTATGAACCTATAGCACTTTGAGAGCTTGGGGATTTTGGAGGATCTTCCATTTCCTTATGTCTATTGTCTATTATGAAGCAGAAAATATGGTATGGAGTAAAGAAATTTGGACTTGGATTCTAATCCTGGCTCTGTCACTACTTATGTACTTGGAATAAATTTTCTCTCACTTGCCCTGTGAATTTTCTTATCTGTAAAATTAAATGGGGCAGCTAGGTGGCACAATATATAGATTACCAGCCCTGGAGTCAGGAATACTCATCTTCCTGAGTTCAAATCTGGCCTCAGATTCTTTTCAGTTCTGTGACCCTGTGTAAGTCACTGTTTGTCTCAGTTTCTTCATCTGTAAAATGAGTTGGAGAAGGCAATGCCAAGAAAACCCCAAAGAATTGGACATGACTGAAATGACTGAGCAATAACAAACAAAATGAAGGTATCATATTAGAAAGCTTCTAAGATTTCTTTCAGCTCTAAAATGGGTTCTAGAAAGAGGGAGAAATTAGAATTAGAGGGAGAAATAGAAAAGAATTGCTCCTTTCTTTACATATTATTATTGAAATTATATTTCCTGCTTGAAAATAGTTTGGTCTGTTAAGGGATATAAACATCTGCTATAAACTTGGTTGTAGAATGTAAGCAACGTGAGGGCAATTGGTTTCATTTTTTTTGGTAGCTCCAGAACCTAGCATATTATCTAACACATAGAAGGTGCTTAATAAATGCTTGTTGAAGCAAAAATAATTGAAACTGAATATTATAAAGTTATAATAATCAAGCTTATCTCCAAAGATGAGAAGATAGTTCCTCACCTTCTTTTCAGAGGTGGGGCATTATGGGTGGAGAACATTTTATTTAATGTCTGATTTTTATGGGTTGGTTAGATTTACTAAACTTTTTCTCCTTTTCTTTTGCTTTTTGTTATGACTCTCTCAGAGTGGGATGGAAGGATACATTGGAAAATATAAATGATATAAAAACAAAAGCTATAAATACAAATTTCTTTTTAAAATAAATGTTGGTTGAATTTTTTAAAAAACCAACAAAACACAATACACAATCCAAGAAGTTAATTACTCATCTAACCCTGCTATTTACCACTCTTATATTGTTACTATGGGAACACAAGATTCAGAAAAATCTTTTTGTGAGTAAATAACCCCTACCTAGCAATCCTCAGGTTTCAGCATTGTACCATGGTACAATGGAGAAAGCCCTAGGATTGTAGTCAGGAAGATGAGTTCAAATCCAGCCTCAGACACTTAGTAGCTACATGACTTTGCATTAATTGTTTCCATTTTTTACTCTGTGGGATAATGGGCAATACCAGGGCTATTGTGAGGATTAAATTTGCATGTATCAATACGCTCTATAGATGCTTATTCCCTTTATCTAGTGTCTTTGATTTTGAATAGACAGACTTCTGGGAAGGAGGAAGCAAGAGAGTAATAGTCGCTATGTAGAGCTGATAGAGAGGGAGAAGAAGTTGCTCAAGCATGGAACAGAATCTTGGGCAGGAGGCAGCTCCCTATGGTAGGAACCAAAAGGTCTGGGATGAGGCTGAGCCTGTGCCTGAAACCCCCAAATCTTAGAGGCTTCCTTCAGTTCCCTTGGGATTTTTGAGTAATGACGTTTCTTCATTGCGCATAAGCTCTTCATTGCTCTGGTGTAGGACCTCAACATCTCAATCCTGGATTATTAAAGTAGCTGCTGATGGATCTATCTGCCTGCCTCACATCTCTCCCCACTCCAGAATATCCTTTATTCAGCCACCAAAGTGATTTTCCTAAAGCTCAATTAGGATAGCAACACCCTCCTCTCTACCTGTCATTGCCATCCTCTTCCCCCAAAACCCCACCTTGAGTAGGAGTAAATATAAAAAGCTCTGTTTGGCATTCAGAGCCCTTCATAATCTAGCCCCCTCCTATCTTTCCAGTTTTTTTACACCTTACTCTTTGATCCAGTGATACTAGCCTCCTGATATTCTAGGAACAAGCCGTTCTCTCTTTTGGCTACAAGCATTTTCCCATCTCTCTCTCTCCCTCTGCTACTCCTATTAACTTCCCTGGCTTCCTTTAAGTCCCAGCTAAAATTTATCCTTTTATAGGGAGCTTTCCTCAACTCTTCTCAATCCCAGCTCTCTTCTCTGTTATTTCATGTTTTATCCCCAATAGATTCTAATCTCCTGGAGGGCAAGAACTGTTCCAGAATGCTTAACACAGTCTCTGGCACATAGTAGGTACTTAATAAATGTTTATGTATAGATTGATTGAGGAAACAATTTTTGCACCTGAAGCAAGCACCACAAACTATTCCTAGAGTATCACAAAATTTGTCCTTGCTCATCTGAGGTAAGTAGAAACCCTGGGATACCATGAAAGCCTGCTGCAGGAAAGATGACTATGTTGAGGGAGATGTAACTAAATGCTATCTATTCTACTGAAGGACCACAAAATACTACAAGCATCCTCTAAATGTGGCTTCTTCTAACAGCCAGAGTTGCCTTGCCCTATTTGGCAAATATTCATCGAACTTAAAGGTATGGAAAACAATTCTGAATAAATCCAAGGGTGTATGAGTCTTGTTTTAGTCATGAAAACTGGAAATAACTGGCATGTCTATCCAGACCACAGAGATGAAAGATGATCATCTACAGGAGAGTTTGACTTATTTTATCTCACTTTATGCTTTGTGACAAAAGAAAACACAAGCCAGAAATTAATTTCTATGGGCTACTGTCTTCCTTTTGCCATGGACTTTAGTATCTTTGGCTTAACTTGTCTTAAGCTAAGTAAATTGGAGTTTATTTAGCTTACACTTAGCTTTACACTAAGAATAGATCCAGAGGGGCAGCTAGGTGGTGCAGCGGATGGAGCACCAGCCCTGAAATCAGAAGGTCATGAGTTCAAATCTGACTTTGGACATTTTATAACTATATGATCCTGGGCAAGTTACTTAAACCTATTTACCTCAGTTTCCTGATCTGTAAAATTAGCTGAAGAAAGAAACCATTCCAGTATCTTTGCTAAGAAAAGCCCAAATAAAGTCACAAAGAGTGAGGCAAGATTGAAACTACAGAACCATAAAAGCATTGATAGAGCACTTTAAGGTTTATAAAACACTATAAATATTATCCCATTTAATCCTCACAATCCTGTAAAGTAGGTGTCAATGGGAGGATTAATATTTATCAGTGTCCTTCCTTCTCTCCATCTATTCTCCTCCTTAGCTTTATCTAAAAGGCCATAAAGCTGTCCCCAGGTCTTGAATGGACCCTGCTTCCCTTGACCCCAGTGTCCTGATCACTTAAGGACATAGGAAGTTCTACCCCCTGGAATCATGGATCCTCCATTTTGGTGGATATATGGAATCCACTTGAGTGATGGATGTATGAAGATCATTCAAATTACCATATCCTTTCCTGCTGACCAGACACATTTCCAAGGTTATAATTTGAACCATTTTTACCAAGGGAAACAGAGTGAAAGGTTAAGTGAGCTGCCCAGTACTATATAACTAGTAAAGTTCTAAACCAGGATGTGAGACCATCTTGTTGATTCCAAGATCGACATGCTAGGTACTCTGCAACCTGGCTGTGTTTGTTTCTATTTTTGCTGGTACCCCAATCACTTCTCTTCCCATGCTGCTCTTGAAGGGGTTCTGAATGATAACCATGGTGTTTTGGACTTTAGGTTCACTGTCCAATTAACTTCCTTTTTTTCTGAAGGAATGTGGTTTTGGAAAGAATCTCTGTGATGGGGCTGTCAGTTTCTACTTGGGGATTACATGGTGATAACTGACTCAACTCCTACTCTTCCCTCCCTCTTCAAGTTTCCTGTCTTGGAACTGATAAATTTCTTGATCCAACTTTCAATATCCCTGCATTGCAGAATTTTGTTGCATTGAATTTGAATTGAAGCCTCTAATTGAATTAAATGTAAGTAGAGAGAGAAAATGACAAGCAGGCAGATGTTAAATGTTTGTATGTGTGTGTATATGTGCTTAAAGCAGATGATTTTCTTGCCAGCGGGAAACAGAACTATGTCAGGTATATAAAAATGATTCTAGAACTATGTGTGAAATTAGAAGATGATTACTTGCCTGCTAAGAGCAAGAGTAACCATCTTCTGCCTTCTGCTGATAGTAGTACCCAAGGACAGATATCTTCATCATTTTGCTGAGAGTGATGCCCAAGGGTAGTCATTCTCTGCCTTCTTCTGAGAGGAGTGCCCAAGTGTGGCCATCCTAATCTTTCTGCTGAGAAGAGTGCCCAAAAGTGACCATGTTTTGACTTTTGCTGAGATTAGTACCCAAGGATAGTCATCCTCATCTTTCTACTGAGAGCGGTGCTCAAGAGTGGGTGTCTTTTGCCTTGTGCTGAGAGCTATGCCCAAGGTCTATCCATCCTCTGCTTTCTTCTGAGATTGGTGCCCAAGGATAGTCATCCTCTGCCTTCTGCTAAATGTAGTACCCAAAAGTAGCCATTATCTGCCTTCTTCCAAGAGTGTTGCACAAGGGTAGCCATCCTCTGCCTTCTGCTAAAAATAAAAACCAACTCTGCTTTCTGCTACCTCTTGTATTCATTTTCAGTCCTTCCTAAAAACTATTAATTGGAGCCTGGATCTTGTTTTCATTAGGATTCTAAGTGATTAAGACTGGGACAGAACTAGGAGCAATGGTGTGAGTGTCAGAGGTCAATGGTGACAGGGAACATTTACTTTCTTTAAGAGCTACATAGAAGTGAAATGGGCTACCTCAAAAAGTGGTGGGTTCCCATGGCTGACACTTATCAGGTATGATATTGTGGGAATATCTTTCAGCTTTTTTGTGTCATACTTGATTCTTTGTGACCCCATTTGAGGTTGGCCATTTCTTTCTCCCACTCATTTTACAGATCAGAAAACTGAGACAAACAGGGTTAAGAGACTTGCTTAGGGTCTCATTGCCAGTTAGTAGCTGAAGACGGATTTGAATTCATGTCCTCCTTATTTCAGGGCTTGCAGTTTACCTACTGTGCCTGCTATAGTTGTCCTCCTTTCAGTTTCAATTGGACGAAATGACTATTGGTGTTCCTTCTTGATCTCAAATTCTGTGACCCTAATTACAATTATAAACATAATTATATAATGTTTTAAGATGGACAGAATTAGTCCTGACAATGACCTTGTGAGGCAGGCGATAAATGGGAATAATTTTATTATCATCCCGGTTTTACTGATAAGAAATAAGCTTGAGAGAGGTGCAACTTGTTTATAGCTGTGTAATTCATTCGTGTCCACCCCAGATCTCCAAGGGAGGATTCCTGAAGCCAAATTCAGTGTTCTTTCCCTACATGGCTGCTCCTCCCCTCACCTCGAGGCAGGATGATGCTATTTAATCATCATATAAAATACAAAAATTGATGTAAAGATTCCCTTGGAGATTCTGTCATCTCCTGACATAATCAGGATTCTTAGTTCTGAGAACTAATCTAAATTTCCCATGCTGCAGTTTCTTTCCATTCTTCTTAGAATAACTATATACCACCAAACACCAGGAGACAGGACAGTTTGAAAATAGAAGAAATAATGGCCCTTAAGATGGCCCATGAGGGTCAACAAATAATATCTATTTATACAAAGAAAAGGGGGTAAAGGGGTCTGTAGAAGGAGACTTGCTTGAGGCAGTAGTCCCTTCTACCATGCCAGCTTCTTGGTACTGAGTGACCAGTAGGAGCTGAGGCACCCAACTCACCCAGGAAAGATGGCAGCTTCCATGGCAGGACCATATTCCACACAGTTTCTATGGACCTTACTTCCACTATCACATCAATTCTGAACTTTTTTTTTTTTTTTTTTTTTTTTTTTTTACTTAGACCAGAGTTTTAAATCTTTTGTGTGTATCTTGGACTCCTTTGGAAGCCTATAGACCCTCTTAGAACAATGCTTTTAAATGTAGAAAATGCATAAAATTATAAAGGAAATCAATTATATTGAAAATAAATGTACAAAAATAACTTCAACATTTCAGATGAAGAAGTCCTCTTCTAGACGAACTGACCTGGAGCTTACTTTGGGGCAGCTAGGTGACATAGTGAACATAGTACCAGGCCTGGAGTCAGGAAGACTCATTTTTCCTGAGTTCAAATCCAGTCTCAGATACTTACTAGCTGTGTGATACTGGACAAGTCACTCAATCCTGTTTCCTCACCCGTGAAATGAGTTGGAGAAGGAAATGGGAAGTCACTCCCGTATTTTTGCCAGGAAAATCCCAAATGGAATCACTAAGAATTGGACTTGACTGAAATGACTGAACAACAAGAAGCTCCCTCCTCTAGAAACCCTTTAAATCAGATTCCTTAAGTTTCTCTGGGGGCCTTAGCTGCTCACTGAGGCACCAGGGACACGCCATAGTCTCTCGAGTCTATGTAAGGAAAGCACTTGCTACCAGATGAGGTTAAGATTAAAGATGGCTTCATCCCAGGCTTCAGTTTTCTGGCACAAACAAACTGCCCTAGTGAGAGATTGTCCTGTACGATTGCCTTGCAGGAACAGGGCAGAGGCCATTGATATTTACAGGCTTGTCTTCAGTTACATGATAGCTGATTCCAGAATTATCTCAGAATAATTACAGGGCATGATCAGGAGTCATACTATTTTTTTTTCCTGTGGCAGGCCTGAACTAATTCATTTTAGAGAGAAACTCCCCAGAATTCACTGCATAAATGAATTGCTTCTTAAACTCAGAGAGTTTAATGCAATGGCGTATGGAATGGGGAAGGGAAAAGACCTGAGTTCAAATCCTGCCTTACTTATTTATGGGTCATGTGAGCCTAGGCAAGTCAATTAATCCCAGTTTTCTCATATATAAAATGAGGATTATAATAGTATTTCATAGAGTATCCAATGGGATGGCACAGAATGTTGTATCACAGCCCAAAGGCATTAGAGCTAGAAAGGACTTTAGAGATAAAATATAAACTCTTCTATTTCATAGATGGGGAAACTGAGGCCCAGAAATGGGTCACACAGCTAATTAATGGCAGAGCCATTATGCTCTTTTTAGTAAACTGCCCTGGTCTCTTAAGGCTCCATGTGGCAGCAGTGGGAATTGTAAAGATGCTTGCTCCAGAAAGAGCCGGAGTCTTTGAGTGCTCAGTCACGTTCCTGCAGCTGAAGAGAAAGGAGGCTTTGGGGAATAAAAGAGAATTAGAACAGAGTATGAAGGAGAAATAGAAGCTTCTAGGCAGGAAACCCCTAGACTGGCCAGAACACTAGGCCACCGAGGTCTCCCTCCTCTTAGAGAAAAGCTCTCTCTGTCCTTGCATCTATTTATATTCTGTCCCAGTCTCTCTGTCTCTTTCTCTCAGTGTCTCTGTCTCTCTCTCCTTTCTCTGTTTCTCTGTCCCTATCTCTGTCTCTCTTTTTTCTCTCTATCTCTGTCTGTTTCTTTCCATGCTCAGTGTCTCTGTGTCTCTCTTTCTCCTCTGTCTCTATCTCTGTCTGTGTCTTTCTCTATCTCTTGATCTCTGTCTCTCTATCCCGATCTTTCTGTCTGTCTCTCTTTTTATTCTCTTTGTGTCTTTCTCTCTCTCTCTGTCTTTGTCTCTCCCTCTTTCTCTTTCCTTCTTTGTCTCTCTGTCTCTGTCTCTCTGTTTCTATTTCTGTCTCTGTCTCTCTGTCTCTGTCTTTTTCTCTTTGTCTCTGTCTGCCTGTCTGTCTCTCTCTCCCTGCTCTCTGTGTCTCTCTCCTCCCTCTATCTCTCTCTGTCTCTATGTTTCTCTTCCTCTCTTCCCTTTCTTCTACTATCTCTCATCTTTCTTTGTTTCACAACCTTTGAGTATACTAAGCTTCCTCTATGACGACCCTTCATCATGGTCACTCTGTGTGCCCTCTTGATGCCCCTTCCCTGTTCCCACCCTGAGCCACCAAAGAGCTCTCATTTTCCACACTCTCCTTCCCCTCCACCCTGACCTCCATATACAATGAAACTTCTTTGTCCCAAATCTAATTCCCTGGGCACCAAGGATGTCATTTAACAATCTGATAAACTAATTTCTGTTAATGAGTGAGAACGACAAGACTACTCCCAGGTAACCCAGCACCAAGACAATGCTCCTCTCTTTGTTGTATGATCCATTAGTGACTTCAGCCTAGTGGTTATTAACTTGCTTCAAGTAAGTCAAAATGACTAAATTAGAGGGATTCTTAGAGATCATCTACCTCCCCCCACAACCTTCTAATTTTACAGACAAAAAAAACTGAGGTCCAAACCTTGGGTTGTTTTAAACACAATATCAATGAATTTTTACAAAAATATATTTATTTCAAAGACAAAAGTGAAATAATTTTCCCAAGCTCATACAACCTGTGAATGACAGGCAAACTACTCTGATATTTTGCCAAGAAAACTTCAAATGGGATCATGAAAAGTTGCACTAAATAACTAAACAACAATAGACAATTCTCTGTCAATATCTTCCCTACTTCTAGAGGTTAGAACCATTCTCAGTCCCCAAGCAACCCAGCCTTACTTCTGATGCTGCTGGTATTGCTCCCTTGGATTTCCTAAAATACCTGAGCTCCAATAAACTGGGAAAACATTTTTACCATCAAAGGTTCCGATAAAGGCCTCATTTCCAAAATATATAGAGAATTGACTCTAATTTATAAGAAATCAAGCTGTTCTCCAATTGATAAATGGTCAAAGGATATGAACAGACAATTTTCAGATGAAGAAATTGAAACTATTTCTAGCCATATGAAAAGATGCTCCAAGTCATTATTAATCAGAGAAATGCAATTTAAGACAACTCTGAGATACGACTACATACCTGTCAGGTTGGCTAGAATGACAGGGAAAGATAATGCACAATGTTGGAGGGGATGTGGGAAAACTGGGACACTAATACATTGTTAGTGGAATTGTGAATATATCCAGCCATTCTGGAGAACAATTTGGAACTATGTTCAAAAAGTTATCAAACTGTGCATACTCTTTGACCCAGCAGTGTTGCTCCTGGGCTTATATCCCAAAGAGATTTTAAAGAAGGGAAAGGGACCTGTATGTGCAAGAAATGTTTGTGGCAGTCCTCTTTGTAGTGGCCAGAAACTGGAAAATGAATGGATGTCCATCAATTGGAGAATGGCTGAATAAATTGTGATATATGAATATTATGGAATATTATTGTTCTGTAAGAAATGACCAGCAGTATGATTTCAGAAAGGCCTGGAGAGACTTACATGAACTGATGCTGAGTGAAATGAGCAGGACCAGGAGATCGTTGTATATTTCAACAACAATACTATATGATGATCAATTCTGATGGACGTGGCTCTCTTCAACAATGAGATGAACCAAATCAGTTCCATTTGTTCAATAATGAATAGAACCAGCTACACCCAGCAAAAGAATTCTGGGAAATGAGTGAGAACCACTATATAGAATTCCCAATCCCTCTATTTTTGTCTGCCTGCATTTTTTATTTCTTTCACAGGCTAATTGTACAATATTTCAAAGGTTGATTCTTCTTGTGCAACAAAATAACTGTATGAATATATATATATACATATATTGTATTTAATATATACTTTAACATATGTAACATGTATTGTTTACCTGCCATCTGGGGGAGGGGTGGGGGGGAAGGAGGGGGAAAATTGGAACAAAAGGTTTTGCAATGGTCAATGCTGAAAAATTACCCATGCATATATCTTGTAAATAAAAAGCTAAAAAAATACCTGAGCTCCCAAATCCTAAAAGGACTACCTGGGCAATAATTACTTCTATGAAGACTAAATAAAAGCTATCTCCAGGATAGCCATGGTGGAGCACTCTAAAATCAGAGCCTTTATACTTAGATTCCACCTCTGGGATTTTTATGAACTTGGGTAGTTATTGAATTGCTCTTGCCCTTAGAAGTCTCATCTGTAAAGGATAAGAGCATTGGATTAGATCCCAGCTTCTTAAAATGTGGTTTACAACCTCATATGGGGTCGTGTAACTGAATGTGGGGTTGTGAAATTATGTTTTATTATCAGTAAATGTTTGATACCTATTTTATATACCTATAATACTTGGTGATGAGGTCCTGGATAGCCCAGGGTAGTTGGCAGAGAGGGACTGGAGCACTGATGAAATTACTCCCTGGAATAGGCAGTGAAAAGGCTCTGATAGAGATCAGTTTAACTTAGTGGTCCTACTCTCTGTGGAAGTTCCTCCCTTTCCCTTCCCACCCCACTCCCTGCCTCAATTGTGTGGCCCCACTTTGCTGCCTCCAGCCAAGAAATCCAAGTTATGTCAAACCCCTGAAGTCGACTCTCTGGGTGGTTGTGGGCAGCCTCACCTTGTTATGGTCTGTCAGAAATCCCAGTCATGTTCCTGAGGTTAAATTTCCTCTTAAATCTCCTTATGGCTCATGCCATTTTTACTGCACTCCTTTGGGTCAGTCTGCCATGATGCTCTGCCTCATGGTGCCTTTCCCCTTCCCTTTTCCCCATGCCATATTGTGTCTCTTCTCTCATCCCCCACTATTCTCTCAACCCCCACCATGCCTTCTGGTGCCTTTCTCTAACTTTTTTAGAGTGCTAAATGCCCCAATTTTTTGGAGTATTTCATTTCTCCTGGCTAACTAGGGAACTTGCCCTTTCCATCATCAATTGTTAAAGCCCCTTCTTTCCTTGCTATATTTCTGACTGAGCAAATCATTTACCTTTTCTAGGCTTCATCTGTAACATGAAGGGATTAGATGATCTCTGAGGTGATTTCCAGTTCTAAAAATGTGAAGATTTTCTGTGTAATTATTGGAACTTTGCTTCTGTCTTCTTCTCATGTTACTGTTGGGAGGGACAAAAAGAAATCCCTTTGCTTCCTCATTTTTAGGCTATTGGAAAATGAGTGGTTTCATTGAAAATAAACGAGCTACTTGGGGGAGGTGGGAGAGCAAGGTGGGAGTCATTTGTGGTGCAACAAAACAAATAAACTGCCTTGTGTGTCCTTAGCTAAGCTTCCCCTATTTATGTGTGTGCTCTTTTTATGAAGTTCATGTGGGTAGAGACCATGACTGAAGTATCTGGGGAAATTAGATCTGGAACAGAAGAAAGATGAAATTGCTTAACTACCGTTTCTTCACCAGTTTTTATCTGGGAAAGAAAAACAATCATGTAGATCACTGTTCTTATCGGTATACTAAATATAATGACATTTGCCTTATGTTCAGCATTTAAAGTCTTTCATCAACATAAATAAATAAATACATGTAAAAATACATGTAAGCAAGATGGTATACACAAGCAAATGAAATAAAGTCTTTCATCATCTATTTCTTCCTTTTCAGTCTTTTTTTTTTAAATTATTCTTTATTTATGGAATAAAACAAACATTTCTATAATAGTGCAATTTAAAATGATTGTACATGAAATTACAAATCAATTATATACATATTGCTATTGCTTTTGAATATATAATAAAGTTATCATATACATTTGTTTTTTTTCTTCCTCCCTCCCCAACCTGCTGTAGAGAAGGCTACCATTAGATACACACACATATACAAACACGTATACATGCATACATGTGTACACATACATATATACATATCTAAAATCAGTCTATCCATATTTCTATTTATCCTTTTTTTTTCTCTGGGTGCAGCCTTTTTTTACATGTTCATTGCTGTTCTTTGCATGAGATTGTCTATCTCCTGATTCTGTATGTTTCACTGGCTTTCCCCATAGGTCTGGATTGCTCTCATTCTTCATCTCATACTCTTGTCTTTCTTCCTAATTCAGTTCAAACTCTACTTTTGGTAGGAGGCCTTTTCCCATCCCATGGCACCTTTCCAAGAAGATTTTATGTGCATATACTTATTCACATATTGTTTTCCCCATTAGAATATGAGCTACTTCGGGGCACAGGTTGTATTATTTTTGCCTTTCTTTGTATTACCAGGCCTTAGTTCAGTTCCTGCTTATTTGAATTACAGAACTGACCATAAGCTAAGAGACATGACTGCTATTATTGAGAAATCTTCTAGAAAAAGCTCCATTTTCTTTCCCAGATGACCTGGATATATTTATTTCCTGATTTAGCTTCATACCTTTATAAATTAGTTTTGTCATGCTGAGATTATGTTGCTGCCAGTGACCTATTCTGGAGGAAGCTGAAGAAGTGGGGTAGAGGCTGGTAATTGTTTAACACCTGGCTTTCAAAAAAATTACACAGAAAACAGTTTTAAGTTTAACATGGGTTATTAAGATTTTCTTTATCACTTTCTTAAGTGTAGGCAATTAATAAAATAATAATTCAAACCAATTTGTTGCTTTGCTGATTTTTAAGGTATAAAATGTTCTCCACTGAAAATTTAACAATCAGCTCTTGAGAGTCAGTCTGATCTGGCTCCAGCACACCCTGGATATATTTATTCCCTGATTTAGTCTCATACCTTTAGTAAATTAGTTTTGTGATACTGAGATTATGTTGCTGCCAGTGATCTGTTCTGGAGGAAGTAGAAGAACTGGTGTAGAGACAGCTGAATGCTGGTAAATGTTTAACACCTGGCTCTCAAAAAAAAATTTTTTTTACACCAAAGGGGATCTTGGCTAAGCTAAATCCCCATAGTCATCTAATCCAATGACTTCATTTTATTGATGAGGCTTTGGAGATCCAGAGAATAAGTAGCTGAGCTATAGTTTGAACCCTGGAGGTGCCATGGAACATTGAGATGTAGAATCAAGAGACTTGGAATGAGCCCACCTCCGTCATTTCCTACTTATATAATTTGTGAAAGGGGAAAGGAATAGGCATTTATAGAGTACTGCTACATGCCAGACACTGTGCTAAATGCTTTGCAAATATTATCTCACAACAATATTTTGAGGTAGGTGATGTTATTCTCATTTTGCAGTTGAGAGAATTAAGGCAAACAGAGTCAGTAACTGTTTAGGTCTTCTGGACTCCACTTCCAATGTTCTATCTACTTTACCACTTAGAGATCTCGGTCAATCTCATGTAAGATTTCAAGTTGTTAATCTCTACTGTCCCTTCCAGCTCTGATCTATGATCCCATGACCCTGTAAGATCATCAGTGGTGCTCTGAAGCTGGCTTGTACTAGCTCCTGAGAGATGATTGATAAATTTTCATTATGAACATTTTTAGTTTGGAAATAGACAAAGAAAAACTATGTGACACAGTAGATAAAACACTGGGTCTGGAATCAGTAAGACATATGAGTTCGAATCTAGCCTCAGAAACGTCCCCGCAAGTTATTTAATCCTGTTTGCCTCAGTTTCCTCATCTGCAAAATGAGCTTGAGAAGGAAAGGCAAACCACTCCAGTGTCTTCCAAGAAAACCCCAAATGTGGTCATAAAGAGTTGGACATGACTGAAATGGCTCACTACTAACAAGACAATCTGTGCTTAACTACAGCCTGCTTGGGGGAGGTTGGGGTGAGGAAAGGAGAAAAAAAGAATAAAGTTTAAAAAAGTGCACCAGAGAACAAAACAATAACCTACAAGTAAACAAAGAAAAGATGGATACTCATGAATATAATTTCTTCTATTATTATATATCCTTTCTTGAACTAGTAATTTATTGTTATATATTTTGAATCTTCCTTGATGTTCTGCTCAGCACATGACAATGTTCTATTCTGTTGTTTTTTTTTGTTTGTTTGTTTTCCTTTTCTGATTTTTTCCTATTCTTTTTAAAAATTAAATGTTTTTTTAAAAAACCTTGGAAAAATAATAACACAACAAATCATGGTTTGATTTTATTATTTTATTAATTGTTTAGATTTAAGAAAATAATGGAGAAAAAGTTAATATTGTAGATTAAATTTTAAAATGTGTCCTGAACACCTTCCCCTCTCCATCAAAAACTGTTGTTAAACATTTACTAACACACATCTAGAGCAGATCTTTTCAGGGTTTATTCTATCACTGCATTATCTACTCTCTCCCAGAAAGAAACCCTCAGGCTATATGGTAAAGCACAGAGTCTGGAATTTGGTTAGTGATCATTAGATGGTCTCCAAGGTCTCTTCCTACTCTGTAATTTTTTGGTTCCATTTAGCATCAATTTTCATTGTCTGTAAAATGGAAATAATTTAATTTTTGTTGACTTTTGGGCAATTTCTTGAGAATCAATAAGGTTTCTGAATGGAGTACAGAATATATATGTATATATGTCCACTAAAAAATCAATAAATATAAAATATATACAGCCATTAAAAATTATCCATAATTATGCCAGGATATTCACATCCAGATAAAGAACTATGGCGTTTGAATGCAATTAAAGCATACTATTTTCACTTTTTTCCCCCCTTTCTCATGGTTTTCCCCTTTTGTTTTGATTCTTCTTTCACAACATCACTAATATGGAAATATATTTAATATAATTGTACATGTATAACCCATGTCAGATTGCTTGCTGTTTTGGGGGGGGGGGAGAAGGGAGGAAAATGGAAATTAAAATCTTTTAAAAGCAAACATTGAAAGTGAAAAAATTTTTTTAAAAAGAACGTTGAAAAACATAATTATGATAGGACATCTAGAAGCAGAGATACTAGGATAACAGACAGACCAGAATCTCTTAAAATTCTAAGAATTTCTTTATAGGCAACTGAGGGTGGAAGTAGGTTAGTTTAAAAAAAGAATCCTGAGAACAAATTGGATTCTCCCCATTCTCAGCCTGTCATCATGGGATGAGGCACAGGGCTGGCTTTAAAAATATTGCAATACACATCTCAGAGCTAGGTTAGCACAATTAGTTAGAACCTTGTGCTAATAAGGTCAAGGTTGTCAGTCTCTTCCTGATATGCTAATTTTGCATGACTGTTATAGCCACTTTCCTATGTGACGGAGATAGAAGGGACTGTGACATCTGGTGAGGTTATAGACAGGTGAGTTTTTCTGTGGATTCTGGAGGAAGTCAGCACGCCTGTTTTGTCAGCCTTGTTAAGAGAATGGAGGAGGTCTCCTGGGCACTGAAGGTGGTTTGGTTGGACTAAGATGCGGTCATATTGTCTCTTCACTGCTGAGGCCATTCAGCACCTCTTCTCTTGGACAGCGGATGAGAGCATTCTTGGGAATAGGGGTGGAGGCTCTGAGCATGTAGAAGTTTTTCATTCATCTTCTTCCCTTCTTCACTCCTTCCTTCTCCTCCCCTCCACTATGTCCCAAAGTCTGTTCTTAGCTCTACTACTCTCCAATCTGAGCTCTGTTCTCAGAAACTCTATGGAAAAAAAATAGGCTGAGTCTGCAACTGATTCTCATTTTTCTAACTTAGTCAAAAAGGGGTGGCTTTGAGCCAAAAAAGCCTGATTCAGCTCAATTATCCCCCACTGCAGGAGATGTCCTTAATTTTCTCATTGAGGCTTTCAAAGTGACACAGTGAATAGAGCTCTGGGCATGGAATCAGGAAGATATGAATTCAGTCTGGCCTCAGATACGAACTAGTTGTGTGTCCCTGGGCAAATCATGTAACCCTATTTGCCTCAGTTTTCTCAAGTGAAAAATGGGGATACTAATAGCATCTGCCTCAGCATCAAATGAGAAAATATTTGTCCAGGGTTCAGCACAGTGCCTGGTACATAGTAAGTACTTGGTAAATGTTTATTTCCTTGTCCCCCTCCCTTTTAGAGGGCACACACTATGCTTTCAGAAGGAGATCCATTGGAATTCATAAAGGCTCATCTTCCTGAATCTTCATCAGAAAATTCCCTTGATCAACCCTCTAAAGAGGGTATTAATATATCAGTTAACTAGAGATTATGCTAGCTACCTCAATCTTCTAGGATATGGCTTAAATTTAACACAAAGCATTTATTTGCACTAAGATTATGCATTTCACTTTCTAAGCCCTCATTTCTCCTCTTCCTCCTATCTTTTTCACCTTTCCCAAATAACTTTCTTCTAGGTAGGAGTCAGTCTTTTTTGAAGGGGGGCTTTTTAAGATATTATTTGTATTTGGGTAGTGAAAAGGAGATAATCATGTATTAAGTGCCTACTATGTGTCAGTCACCATGCCAAGTATCTCACAAATATTATTTCATAAGATCAATCCTGGGAGATGTGTTATTATTATCTCCATTTTGCAGAGGCAGCTAGAGATTAAGTGACTTGACCATTTAGTAAGAGTCTGAGGCTGAATTTGAATTCAGGCCATGAAATGGAGTCATTCAGAAGTAGAGTTAGAGACTCAGGAATCAAAGGTTTGGTATCAGATGAACAACATCAGGGAACTACATCAGAGAAATTCCAATTTGTCACACTCATTGATGTGTAGTCCAATGCAAATGTTGAATGGGAATAAAGGAAGGGAATAAGCATTTATAAAGTACCTACTATGTACCAGGTGTGTGCTAAGCTCTTTTTACAAACATTCTCTCATTTGATCTCACACTAACCCTTTGAGATAAATGCTGTTTTACAGTTGAGGAAAGAAGCAAACAGAGGTTTTTTTTTCAGGATCACACAGCTAATAAATGTCTGAGGCTGAATTTTAACTCAGGTCTTCCTAATTCCAGGTTCAGGGCTCTAACCAATTTAGCTCCTAAATTCTTTTCAGCCAGAGAACTTCCCTTCTTCCTCCATTGGGTTCCACAGCAACTATGGAAGTTATGTAATAGGGACACCATAGTGCAGACCTTATACTCAAGATGGGTAAAGTATTCTCTGATGCATATGGTACTTCTATGATTATTTCTTTCTTTTCCTCTGCAGTGATTGCTCTTATTTTTTTCAGAATGAGTTGGACTATATCCAGGACACCAGGTGGCCTTGCTAAATTCTCTAGAGATATCTCTTAGGGATTGAGGTGACCTCCTCAAATCAGTTTGAGTTCTTATTCCAATGTGTTTCTCCATTGTTAACTGCAATTGATTGACATACCAATTCCATTTAACCAATAAACATAAATTAGCTTTTACAAGGGGACATTAACTTCACAAATATAAAAAAGTACAAGCTTTTCCTCCAATACATGGGGTTCACATTTCTCCTTCCATCAGTTTGGTTTCTGAGTACAGCAGGCTCAGACTTATTACTGTCTCTGCATAACATTAGCCCCATCATTTCCTGTCCAAATATGACATGTTGGATGAGTCCATGTGTCAGCTACCAACAGGCTGGATCCTGAAAGTCATTTCTCTGGGCTTTGCATGGAACAAGCTGGCCACAGGACTCTGCTTGTACTCCATTGCTGTACCTCCTAATTGCTCAGTCTCCTAATCTTCTGAAGCTCACAAGGTCACAGCCATCTCCATTCTCCTTCCCTTAAAATGAGAAAAAATAGACATAATAGCAACAGAAGTAAAGCAGGGCCAAGTGCTCTCTCTGTGTACCACCCTCCCTCACCCACCACTCTCCTCCACCCAGCGGCCTTCAGCAGCTCATCCTCTTTCTCCAAAGCCAGCAAGTCTGGAAAGAGTTTATGCCAAGAGATAGTGGATCTCTTGCTTTTTGAAAACTCCCCAGTTCTGGCTCTTTATAGCTAGTCAAAGAGTCTCCTTTTTATCATGTGATTAGCAAACCAGAGCCAGAATGTTCTGCTCATGTTCCAAATCTTTCCAAAGTGTTTCTACTACACATCCTCATGGCTCTCTAGAAACAAGTTCCCCAGCCTCTTCCACACTGGGGATTGCATCAGCCAAGTACATCTGCTCACCAACTTCCTCCTCTTTCCTCTACTCTCTAAATAATCCTATGAGCTAGAGAATGAGTATTATCTTCATTTTAGAGAAGGTGGAAAAAAAAGACTCACAGGGATTCAGTGACTTGATAATAAGTCATATAGGTTAGTGACAGAATTAAGCTCCTTATAAAACCACAAAATCTTAGAAATGAAGAGGACCTCAGAGGTATCTAGTACTCCTCATCTCTAAACAAAAATGTACTCCATAAATAGAAGCCAGGGGCCACTAATCCCTATAAGGATCCCTGTGAGCTGCATATTGATTTAGGTTTAAAATGTCATGTTCTCTATGTTTTATTATATTTTTATTTCTTTTGTTAAATATTTCTTGATTACATTTTAATTTGGTTCCTCCTCATTGGGAACATTATACCCCTTCATATGACCCCTTCTCTCACATTTGATATCTATGTCCTACATCATACTCTATTGGTGTTCCTTGAGAAGGAACTTTAAGAAGACTTCTACCACCTCTCAAGACTGCCCATTCCACTTTTGGACAGGCCTAATTGTGAGGAAGTTTTATCTCACACCAAGATTAAATTATCTATTTGCATCTTCCAAGAAGTGATCCTAGTTTTATCCCCTGAGACCAAGCAAAAAAACTCCAATCCTTCTTCCTGTTGAAAAAACGAACATTGTTTTTATCTATTCCCTAAACCTTTTCTTCTCTAGGCTAAATGTTCACTGTTTCCTCAACAAACCTCTATATGACATGACTGCAAGTCCCTTCTGCCTGATTTTAGACTATATTTTCTTGTTTTGGTCTTTTGAATTATCACCTGATTGTTTATTGTAATTTTTTTTATAATCTATATCAAAACATTCCAATCTGT
Source organism: Sminthopsis crassicaudata (assembly GCF_048593235.1). Lineage (NCBI taxonomy): Eukaryota > Metazoa > Chordata > Mammalia > Dasyuromorphia > Dasyuridae > Sminthopsis > Sminthopsis crassicaudata. The sequence goes on along the minus strand of NC_133618.1, from coordinate 79,091,512 downwards.
TCCTACCAATCTCCCTCTCTCTCATCCCTCCCCAAACCCAACTATTTCTTGCAGCTAGCTCTAACCAGTGGATAGAGCACCAGGCTTGGAGTGAGAAGACTCATCTCCTTGAGTTAAAATCTGGCCTCAATCTTTTACTGTAATCCCAGGGGAGCACTTAACCCTGTTTGCCTCAGTTCCTCATCTGTAAAATGAGCTGGAGAAGGAATTGGCAAATTGCTCCGGGTATCTTTGCCAAGAAAATCTCAAATGGGGTTATGAAGATCAGACATGACCAAAAAATCATTGAACAACAACAAAATTCAAACAGTATTTGGTAATGGGAAAATATAATTCAGGAGATAAATCTGGAGGGGGAGCCTGCCACTGAACTCTGCTGGTTACCTGACATTAACCACTGATATCTCTATCCTTTCTCCCGGACCAGAGGTATCAAACATGGGGTTCTGCTGGTCAGCATTGAGGCAACAACACTTCTACATATAGCCTATACTGGATTAAAATGTAAATGAGAAAAATAAAAATAGAATGCATCGTAGATAATGTTAATACAGGGGCACAGTAGATAGAACATCTTAATACATCATAGATAATGTTAATACAATGGCGCAGTAGATAGAGCATCTATCCTGGAGTTAGGAAGGTATTAATTCAAATTTGGCTTCAAACACATGATACTTTGTGAGCCTAGGCAAGTCACTGAACTCCTATTTGCCTCAATTTCTCACCTGTAAAATGGGAACACACTGGGGAAGAAAATGACAAATTCTGATATCTTTGTCAAGAAACCTTACAGACTAGTCCATGAAGAATCGAATACTACTGAACTACTGAACAATTGAACAACAATGTTAATACATCAGTCTGAAGCATGCATGGATCTATAAGTAGGATTTATTTGAGCTTAACATCACAGTTGAGTCCATTCCAGGGTGGGGCTAGCCAGCTGGGAGAATAGCCTGCACCATTAATAAATAGCTCCAGCTAGAGTCTATGGCCTGGCTAGCTCCATTTCTGCCAAGCCCTTGTGAGGCTACTTACAAATAACCATAGGTCACATTTACATAGAGTTTTAAAGTTTGTCAGATTCTTTACATATATTATCACATTTGCTCCTGCAAAGACTCTGTGAAATAGGTATTATCATTATTATGTGATTTTCTTTCTACAAATGTGAAAACGGAGCTTAGTGTAGTTAAGTGACTTGCACAGCTAATAAACAATGGGGGTAGAATTTAGATACACGACTTCCTGAAACACACCTGTGTTTCAATACATAAAATAGTTATGGAAGGAATATTTTCTCTTCAAGTTTATGTAAAAGGCTAAGATTAACTACTGCTGAAATAAATTTAATACAATTCAGAAATTATGGAGGTATAGAGGGTTTTATTATATTTAAACACAGGTACTGGATGCAAACAAAAGACAAAAACCAACTGAGCAAAGATTAAATTTCTCAAGAGGCTTTTCATGGAGAAAACTTATAAGAATGTTAGAGAATTAATTCTTTTACATATTGCAATCTTGTACTTTTTTTAGGTTATAAGAATTAAAAAAAAAAAAAGATAGCTTCATAATCCTATGCTTTCTTCAATGTCATAAAAGTGGAACAAACTTAGTTAAACCAAATCACGATTTCATATATTCCCTAAGGAAACAAACCTGGTGAAACTAATTCCATAGGTAAACTAAACCCTTGTTACAGATTAAACTACATTTAGAGGGTTCATAATGGGTTGATTGAGAGGAGAGATTTATGTGTCTACAGAGAATCCTTCCTCAAATAAGTGAATTCAAGTTACTTCTGGAAGCCTTTGCTCCCCAGAGTTCTTATCTGAGGAATATTTGAGGCCTTGAGTGAATTTCACATCTCTGGGACAGGTTACAGTCAGTTCTATAAACTTCTAACTTGGAAAAATGACCCTGATCACTCTTCCTTCCCACTATCAAAAATTAATAAAACAAAATAGAAAAAAAAGTTTCCCATTGTAGTAACAAAAAAGGCTGAAAAGGTCAATTGCTGTCAGACTGTGGAAGGACTTGGATGTCAACATAAAAATTTTATGCTTTCTTCAGTAGGCAAGAAAGAACTGCTGATGATTTTTGAGTAGAGGACCTTTCTGAGTCTCAACTTCTTCATCTGTTCAGGGGGTTGGAGGGATTGAATCAAAAGATCTTTGGGTCCCTTGAAGCTGTGATATTCTGTGAGTCTCTTACCCACTGTTATTCCATTTAATATTATAGGTTGATGCTGACTTCTGAGATCTAGGACCATTTCTGTTGTTCTATGTTATAATAACATTCAATGGGGACACAGAGGTGGTCATCTATGGGTATTTGGAAATTTTGTGTAATTGTGAAATATTATGTTTCTTTTGTGGAGCCAATTTCTTCTTAGAGGCAGTTGGGGCAAAATGTTATGTCCAGAGTCATACAGCTGGTCAAATTTAAATTCAGGTTCCCCTAATTCCAGGGCCAGTGCTCTATCCACTGTGCTACCTATCTAGTTTCTTCTTGATACTGGACCTGAGACTGGACCCAGGGGCTTACTGTCTAACTTTGGGTTAATCATTTAATTTCTCTGAGCTTCTATCATCTTGTAAATTTAAGAGATTGAACTAGATGACCTTTGAGATTCCTAAAAGATCTAGACCTAGGTCTCAGACCCATTTTTAGGGATAATCTCCATTCTTTTTTATGTTGGGAGGTGAAAGGAAAAAAAACCCAGCCACAATTGTTATTACTTATAAATAAATGATGACGTAGAATCATTCCTTTATGGAGCCCAGCAATTACTGAGACATTAGCTCAGAGGCCTGGGAATAGGCTACTCATCCAGGAAAAAGGGAATTAAAGGCACTCAGATGCCCTGAATGAGTGAAGTTCCAGGTCAACATAAAATCATGGGACTAATGCCAGGCTGTGAGGCAGCAAACTTAAATTCTGAGGCTTCTGGGAAGAGCTGAAAGAGCCCCAGATTCAGGGGCCTGGTCTCGAGTCCCAGATGACACATGATGTTTGTCTTTGAGAAATTCACTTTACCTGTAAGCTGGCTTCCTCAGCCTTAAAATGGAGATAATATCACTTGTATTAAAACTATCAAAAGACTGAGGGGAGGGGCAATGGAAAAGCCTTTCAAAATTTAAAAAATTGGAGTGAGAAGACTCATCTCCTTGAGTTTAAATTTATCGATTTTTTAGCATTCTTTTTATTGTTTCTATCCTTTTCCTAACTACTAGTGTGACCTCAACTACTAGTGTGATCTGCCTTAATTTTCTCACCTGCAAAACGGGGCTAATTAATAGGAAGTCCCAAAAGTCTTACCTTAGTTTCAGTCACCCTGTATGTGTCCTACCTACCTTTTAAGGTTTTTCTAAGGACAAAATAAGATGACAGTATGTGAAAACACTCTGAAAAATGAAAAGAAGAGAAGGGTCTGAGCTTCATGGGACTGGGCGCTGTTGGGCAAGAATATCCAATGCATGCTGGAAACATTTTGTCCCCGATTTCAGAGTATCCCCTGGAAATAATAATAGCTAACATTTATATGAACACTTTCCACATGCTAGTTATTAATTATGCTAAGAACTTTATAATTAATATCTCATTTGATTTTCATAACAATCCTGGGAGGTAGATTCTATTATCCCCATTTCACAGGAAAAGAAACTGGGCAGACATAGATTAAGTGCCTTGTTAAGGAATACACACCTAATAAGTACCTGAGGCTGCATTTGAACTCAGGTTTTCCAAACTCCCAAACCTATTCGGAGCCATTCACAGAGCTACCTAATTTCCTCTTGAATTGGGGGGGGGGGGGGAGGGTGAAGAGGTAAAATTAAGGAGATCACTGGGGCAAATCAATCCACAACATTTTATGGCTTCCCGCTTTTTCTTTCAATCAACCAATTAGCATCTGCTTTGCAATTTATATTCCCAGAGAGTTAGTTGCTGGGGCAAAGAAATGTTAAGTAGCTTGATGGGTAGAAAGTGAAGTGAATCTAGTACTGAAGACCTAAATTTAAATCCAGCCTTGGAGAATTGCTATTGTGTGACCCTAGGCAAGTCACTTGTGTCTGCCTCAGTTTCCTCAACTGTTAAAACAGTAATAATAAAATGATATCTATAATCTTCCAAGGCTGTTGTTAAGATTAAATTATGAAATATTTTTGAAGCATTTTGTGCAGTCTGGCACATAGTAGGGGCTTGATAAATGCTTGTTTCTTTTCTTGATTTATATAGCTAGTATATTTCAGGTAGAATTTTAATCTAAGTCTTCCTAACTCTGAGATGGATGGGAAACTGCTGGTTAAAGACCCTTAATTAAGGACCTAGGCTATACTGACCAGAGATTCAATCATACCCAAAGATTGATACAAGATGTTTTCTCACAATCATACATCAAACAATCTATATGTCTTACCTGGAAATTGGCCTTGTACTGATTTTTAATTTAATTTAATGTTTCATTTTCCTCCAGTTTTTGAATGTGGATCACAACATAACATTCTCACTCTTTGTTGTTGTTCACTTGCATTTTGTTTTCTTACTTACTTTCTTGAAGTAAGTTTCTTGAATTGAAAGAAACAATTCCTCACATCAAAGAGCATCTTTTACTGAATTACGAAGATCTGGGATAAAGTCTTATTTCAAAAACTCGTTGACCACTAGTAAGCAAATCAGTTCAGGTCTTTTTTCCCCACCCCTTCTTTGTTTCTCTAGACTCTAGATAGTACAGTGGGTTGAGTGTTGCTAGATTTAGGAGTCAGGAAAACTGGATTTTGAGTCTCTTTATGCCTCAGTTTCCCCAGTTGTAGAATAAGCAGGGGAATCAACTTGATAAACTCTGAGTTTCCTTCCAGCTCTAAATCCATGAACCTATAATTGAACCCTTTTTTCCAGATGTTTTCCCTGGATTCAAATGTTCTAATCTGGATAGAATCCTGGAGTCCGGAAGACCTGAGTTTAAATCCAGTTGCAGATTCTTACTACCTGTATGATCCTAGAAAAGTCACTTATCTCTGTTTGCTTCAGTTTCCTTATGAGTAAAATAATCTGGAGAAGGAAATAGGAAATCATTCCAGAACCTTTTCCAAGAAAACCCCAAATGGGATCATGAAGAATTGGACAAGACTGGAAATGACTGAACAACAAACAACCACATGGCCAACCTAAGTTGGTTGTTAGATCATGTTTGACATTTCCATCGTAATCCAGAGACTAAGGTATTTCTTTTTTTCTTTTTTTTTTCTTTCTTTCTTTCTTTCTTTCTTTCTTTCTTTCTTTTTTTTTCTTTCTTTCTTTCTTTCTTTCTTTCTTTCTTTCTTTCTTTCTTTCTTTCTTTCTTTCTTTCTTTCTTTCTTCCTTCCTTCCTTCCTTCTTTTCTTTCTTTCTTCCTTCCTTCCTTCCTTCCTTCCTTCCTTCCTTCCTTTCTTCCTTCCTTTCTTCCTTTCTTTCTTCCTTCCTTTCTTTCTTTCTTTCTTTCTTTCTTTCTTTCTTTCTTTCTTTCTTTCTTTCTTTCTTTCTTTCTTTCTTTCTTTCTTTCTTTCTTTCTTCCTTCCTTCCTTCTTTTCTTTCTTTCTTTCTTTCTTCCTTCCTTCCTTCCTTCCTTCCTTCCTTCCTTCCTTCCTTCCTTCCTTCCTTCCTTCCTTCCTTCCTTCCTTCCTTCCTTCCTTCCTTCCTTCCTTCCTTCCTTCCTTCCTTCCTTTCTTTCTTTCTTTTCTTCCTTTCTTTCTTTCTTTCTCTTTCTTTCTTTCTTTCTTTCTTTCTTTCTTTCTTTCTTTCTTTCTTTCTTTCTTTCTTTCTTTCTTTCTTTCTTTCTTTCTTTCTTTCTTTCTTTCTTTCTTTCTTTCTTTCTTTCTTTCTTTCTTTTTGGTGTTTGTTTCCTCACTGAAGCTCCAGATGTAGAAAATCCAGAATATCAGGGGACACCTTCTTTTCCTTTTCAATATATCCTTTATTATCTTCCTGGATTTCAGGTCTATAAGGACCTTTGTTATTTATGCTCTTCTTATGCTCTTATGGTCCATTTGCAATGGATTAGCCCCAGTACATGGCACATTGTAGGCACTTGGCAAATGCATTTCCTTTCTCTTCCTCTTACTGTCTGCTGAAGGCTAGGAGCATTACTGGTGATGTATGCAACTCAAATTTTATTATTATTATTATTGAAGCTTTTGTATTTTCAAAACATATGCATAGATAATTTTCAAGTCACCCTTTCAACATATGCATAGATAATTTTCAAGTCACCCTTTCAAAACATTGTGTTTCAATTTTTCCTCTCCCTTCCCCCTACTCCTCCCCCTAAATAACAAATAATCCAATTTATGTTTAAACATATGCCCTAGGACCATAGAATTTGAGCTAAGACATTATCTATGAGTTAAGAAATATCTATACATATGTTTTCAAATTTTTTTAAAAAAAAGCTTTAATAATAATAAAAAAAAATGTTGAATTGCATACATTACCAGTAATGCTCCTAGCCTTCAGCAGACTGTAAGAAGAGGAAGGAAGTGAATTTGCCAAATGCCTATAATGTACTGGCCATCTAATCAATCTTTTATCTTAGAGATCAGGGCTTTGAGGCAGAGACATTAAAAGATTTGCAATATAGATCATATAGGATATCCCTCTACCTTGGGGGGAAAAAAATACACAGCATAATGGATAGTGTACTAGACTTGGAATTTGGAAGGCTCAAGTTGAAAATCCATCTTCTACTTAAACTTATCTACCTTACAGTGTTGATCTAAGGACAAAAGAAGATAATGTCTGCGAAAGAAGGTATATGATGCCTGCCAAATCGACCGAGTTTCAGTTTCCTCTTTGTAAAATGGGATTGTTTCAAGTCTGCAAAATGTAAAGCTTTATAGCTTCTGTTAGAAGTGAATCCTTGAATATTCATGCTTTGTCCTTTTTTTCTCCAGGCTGTATAGATGGTAACCCAGAGGTCAGCTTCCTGGCCCACAGAATCGGACTTGGCCAAGAAAATCCAGGCCTGAGTTCTGTCTGAAAGCTCTCTTCTGCCTGCCCCTCCACCTTGCCCCCACTTCTGTCCTCTTTCCTGATGTCCCTGGTGTCTTTTCAAATAGGGGAGAGGGAAAGGACCCAGTGGATCTGGCCAATCAAGAAAGATCATTCCTCTAATCAGGTCACACAAAAAGCTGCCATCTAACCCAGCTGGCTTCTCAGCTTTTGCCTGAGAACATTGTGTTTCATAAGAGTGGAGCTGACTTCCCAAGACAATAGGAAGGGAGGCCATCCAATAAAGTGAAGACACATCAGTTTTGTACTGACGTTTTCCCCAGACAAGCAGCCTGCCCTGGTTCCTGGGGACCTGGTTAGGAGACAAGGCAGTAGAAAAAGAAATCTGTCCTACTGACTCATGGCCGGCAGGGGGAGGCACCATTTCGTGTCTCACCATGAGAGTTGGGGGTGAGGGACTGAGAAGAATGGGGTCCAAGTTCAGAGTGGTATTGAGTGAGAGCTAGAAGGGACTTTGGGTCTCTTAGCTAGATCAGTCAACAAAAGCTATTTGCCTTGGAGCTGAAACCTAGATGTAGAGAAATGTCTAAGACAAATCCAATTTACAAGGGGTTTTTTGTTTGTTTTGTTTTGTTTTGTTTTTGTTTTTTGTTTTTTACACCAAGGAGGGAAGAAATGAACCACTGATCCGAGATAACCTGGAAGTAGCAAGTTTATCCTGTACAATGTTTCAAACAGCAATAGCTGTGTGTAACATAGAGTCATGGAATTAGAAAAGCATTTTCATCTGGTGAAGTGAGCCCCTGGATTTGGACTCAAAGGACTGGTGTTTGAATTCTGATTTTGCCTTTCTCTACCTGTGTGACCAGAGGTCTTCCCTGGATCTGTTTTCTTATCTGAAAAAGAAGGGATTAGAACTAGTTTCTCTTCTATTTTAAATATGATTTCTTACAGAAACTTAATTAATCAGTAAACACTATTAAAGAGGGGGCTTGTGATTTCATTGTTATAGATTCCTCCCCAGGTGAGGAAATTTCCTCTATCAATGCAGGTCAGCACCTTTGAGGGACTTAGAGCCTTAAGGAGTTCCGGTGAACACTGACTTGCCCCGGATTGCATAATGTATGTCAGAGAGGCAGGATCTGAACTTTGGTCCTGCTCTAAATGAAGCCAGCCCTCTACTCTTGGGCAGCTAGATGGCTCAGTGAATAGATACAATCAGGAAGACCTGAATTCAAATCCAGTCTTAGACACTTAGACAAGACTGTTTCACTTTTCTCCTCTGTAAAATGAGCTAGAAAAGGAAATGACAAACCAAATTTTTGCCAAGAAAACCCCAATGGGGTTATGAAGAGTCAGATATGACTGAATAGAAGCCAGACTTCCTCTCCCTGACGCCTTATAAATGTACATTTTTACAATTCTGTCTTCCAAGGCAAGTGCATGCTTATTCTGTAAAAAGCCTCGTTACATATATATTATCCTCCAGCAGACAATATGCCATATAAGTCATGTAGGATATCCCTCTACCTTGGGGAAAAAATACAGCATAATGGATAGTATATTAGACTTGGAATTTGAAAGGCTCATTTCCACATAATCCAGATACAAGTTGAAGATGCGAATTGTACTTAAATTTACCTACTTTACAGTATTGATCTAAGGACAAAAGAAGATAATGTCTGTGAAAGAAATTATATGATGCCTGCCAAATCACTGAGCCTCAGTTTCCTCATTTGTAAAATGAGGATTTTACATTGTAATGTAATGTAAATTATAAAATGGCAAGTTTGCAAAGCATTCTGCAAAATTTAAAGTGCTTTATAGCCTCTGTTGGAAGTGAGTCCTTGAATATTAGTCTTTTGCAAAAGGAGCCCCAGAGGGTGGACACTGGCTGGAGGCAATATTGACGAGCTTCTCCTCTGAGAGCTATGTCCAGATGCATTATTTCCTGGGCTCATTAAGAGCTCACAGCCCAAGGTGTAGAATAAGTTTCCTTCTTTCCAGGTTCCTCCTTGGAATTTATAACACTGGAGAAATCCCGGCAATGGATGGCGATGAAATTACAGATCAGGAGGGAAAGTCATAGCATGTGGTGTGTGAGGTCAGATGGGATGAAAGGGGAAACCTCTCATTCTGAATCCCCGACCTGGGACCTCTGCCAGCTTTCTCCTCCGGTTTCCCAATTGCCTTCCAGTTGAATGCTGTCCATTGGCCAACTGGGTGGCTTGTCTTTACACTGGAAATTTCCGTGGAATTTGCAATACCACCTTGTGTTTATTATAGAGGTGTTCAAAATACTTGTGACCTTCAGTGAACTCTTGTACCCTCCATCTTCTGCTCTATGCTATAAAGGTACCCTATTCACCTCTCCCTTCTTGAGTGTGAATGGAGCAAATTTTATTTTATTTTTTTACACCTACATCATCCCCTTGGCCCTTGGCTGAAATAGTGCACAAGCAAGTTTTCTTATCTGATCAGTAACTCTCTTCTTGGAAACATCTATAGTGGTGTATGAAGTGGTGTGGGTTAGTTGAAAGGGTCTCAGAAATGGGGAAAGGGAAGGAAGAAGGAATAGATTTTAGAACTCAAAACTTGAAATAAAAATGTTAAAAATTAATTAACCCCCCCTAAGTCCGTTAGCCAAGCTAACAATAGTTTTGGAGCACAAGCAGTACTTCAGAGGGGACTAAGTCCTTCCTCTCCCAGCACAGCACAGACAGTTCTCTGTGTCACTAACACCAGCATTGCTCTCCACCCCCACCCCACCCCCAATATTGAATTTGCAGTAATTCCTAGAAGTAACTCTAATGGAAATATAAAAATATAAGTGTTAGTTATTTTGCTGGAAGAGCAAGTTTGGAAACCACAATTCTCAGCCATCTTTGTCTCTATTATCTTCCCCATAGCTAGGGATACAAACATACTCAGTCTGTTTGGCAGATGGATTTTTTTCCTTGCCTGGTTTTTGAATGGCAGGGTCCTGAGAGGCAACAGGTGAATAGCAGTGACCCGGACACCATGAACCTTAGCTTACATAACTACCCCCCTCAGCCAAACCGTCAAGCAGTCTCCAGAAGCTACACACACCAAAAAAAAAACATGTCTTCTCATCATCTGATACATGTCCAGGCTGAGGAGATGACACATAATTTTGCTTCCCTGCCAAATATCTGTCCGTGGTCATGAATGCTTTGCCTGCAAAGTGAGTCTGCCTGTTGGTGGAAGGGAATCTCCTGGGTCTTCCAGTTGGCACTATACAAACACAAAGAGCAATGTGTATGGAGAGCGATGGGGGGGGGGGGGGGGGTAATGGGGAATAATGCAGCCATGGATCTCCGGGAATGTAACAAATCCATTTTGGAACTCTTGCCAATAACCATATTGCTCTCTGGAGAAGCAGGGCTGAGAATGGCTAGAATAACTTGAAAATGAAAAGAAAATTGGAAAATGCTTGAACAATTTTGGAAGTTATTCACATGTTCTTTGCCACTTTCATTTTGCTGTGCTAGGTTGCCCCAATAGACTTCATTATGTAAGATGTGGTTGATGTTGATATTTAGGGGGGCTTTCTCGTTGTTCTGGGGAACAGCTTGGACTAGGAAAACATATCTCCAGGCCTAATTAACCCTTTGCTCCTCCCTCTTACCAGCCACATGTTTCTTTTTTTGTACTTATCATAGGATTACAGCATTATTTAGGGCTGGAAGATAACCTTAGAGATCACCTAGTCCCATTTTATAGATAGAATACTCAGACCTAGAGAGATTAAATAAACCATCCAATGTCACAAAGCTAATGAGAAGCAAAGCAAGGATCTGAACCCCTGACTCCAATCTATTGTTCTTTCATGTGCACTCATTAGGGCTTGCGGGCAGGTGGGTGAGAAAGCATACTGATTATCTTCACACAGCTCATCTATGATTTAGTAGCTAAGTCCTAAGGGAGTTAGTTATCTGAGGCATTGAGAGGATAAGCCCAGGGTCAGAGAACTGTTAAGTGTCAGAAGCAGGAAATTAATCCAGGTTTTCTCAGCTTGTTGCCTTTTGTGAATAAAATAAACTCATGAAAAAATTTCAGTCATCTCATGTGGCCCTGGTGCCATAATATACATCCTTCCAACTCTACCACTCTACTCAAAGATAAGCATAAAAACTATTTGTCATTTATATAGCACATTGCGGTTTGCAGAGTTAATTACAGATAACTCATTTTATCCTCACAACAACTCTGGGAGATGGATGCTATGATCATTCCCATTTTATAGATGAGGAAACAGACAGTGGAAGTTAAGCGCTTTGCCTAGGATCACATATGTAGTATCAGAGATAGGAGTTTAATTCAGGTCTTCTTGTCTTTAGGCCAATACACTAACCACAGAATCATGTACCTGCTTCATAGTATATGTAATAAATGAAGTCTGCCTTTTAGAAGCAAAAAAAAAAAATTGACTTTTATTTAGATATGTAAAACTCTAGAAACATTAACTGTAAAAATCACATAAATCCTATGGATACTAGGTGAGGAAAATTGTAAAAACAAAGAAATTATTGGGGCAAATGAAGATATTTTTTAGTCTAAGATTAAACAGTCAAGGACATTATACCATAAGGGAATGCTGCTTTGCTCATCAAAGTTTGGCTTTGAGTTCCTCATTATATTACATCTTAAGAAAATGAGATTCAGATAAGTTAATTTATTGGAGGTCACATAGGTGGGGTGTGGCAGATTTAGGATATAAACCTGGGTCCATTGGATTCTAAAGTGATCTTTCTATTACAGGGACTTTTCTTCTGTAACTAGATTCTTTTAAAGGCCACTGTCCATCACTGAGAGCTCAATTTGATTTCTTATGTCTTGTCCAAAATAAATATTTCTCAGATTGTAGTCCTTAGTATTAATATTTGCATGGGATGGACAAGATGGACTAATTTAAGTGTGGTAGGAGCAATTTTATCTAATCCTAATCCTCTCCTCATGCAGATTAGGCTTGTGTTTCCTGGATTTTATTAACCCTGGACACTCACTCAGTTTTAAGTTACCTCCTTTGAAACAGCTTCCTGGTTTCAACATGGCTTCCTGCTCACTTAAGGACACAATAAAGCTCACTATGAGTTAGAATACTTTAGATTTGACAATTCTTTCAAAACCAGAGAAGTCATCCCATCCTGCCTTGCCGATCACACTTGCTTCCATATGTATATATTGGAGGGGGGGGAATTTCTATCCAAACCAAGTGGTGGGATCTCTTTGTTGAATATCTTACTTTCTATGTCATGGCTAAATAAACCTTCTTTTGCTAACTTTTGAATAATCTACAAGTGTTTCTTTCTTTCTTTCTTTCTTTTTTTTATTTTTTTGCTCCAACTTTGAACATGAGATAGATTACTGTTCTGAGTCTGGTCTTTCTCTAACAGCCATGATCCAGAGACTAATCAGACATGCTGAATGGGACAACATTTTTGGAAGGACTAATGATGCTGAAGGGACTTAGGACTTGGCCATAGGTGAATTATTTAAAAGGAATGGAAGCATTTAACCTAAAGAAGAGAAAGGTTAGAGGAGGCATGAAAACAATCTTTGAAGGCTTGCCATGTAGAAGAAGGATGAGATTTAGTCTTCTCAATGGGTAGACTTTTGGAGAAGGACTTTTCTTTTTTTGCAGACACAGTGATCATACATCATGAGTAAGAGTGTATGAAATGAAAGGGAGGTTTCATGCAAAGGGCCTTGAGAGTAGATCCTAGAAGCCTGTTTTGATTCCTATTGTGTCTCATGACACAATGCCCTAAATATCTAGGATCACATGTGTGTACATATAGCTATATGCATACTTCACACATGTAAACATGCATTGAGACATGATATACATGATGCAGGCCAAGCATCAACATGAGGTATGTGACATAGACGCCAGACGATGGCAAGCACCAAAAGTTGGGATTCGGTCATGTGAAGAATTCACAATGGCTATTCTCTTTGGCAAAAGGTAAATTTATTTAGGGAATAGGTTATATACTAAATGAAAGGATACAAATAGACATCAGAAATGGTAAATATGAAATAGAGTTGGGAGAACATGTGAAAAAACCAATTACCCAGTTGGAACTCAGACTTACCCAGTAGAAAGGGAACACCCCATGAGTTTGGGGCATGCCCTTAGCTGTCAGGCTAAATCCTATAAGGGACCTAGCATCCTAAAAGAGCTGTAAGGAGAAGTGGGATTGACAAGCATAGTGGAATTAGGAGAGATTTACCATGTGCATGGGGGGAGAGGAAGAGGAAAGACATCACTAGGCAGAGTGCCTTGGTGGACTGACCCCAAAAAAGGGCAGCAGCCATGGGATGGGCCCATAAGTAGATTTTTGTAGGGAATTTAACCTCAGGAACATGGACTGGGGATTCCTGGCAGGGTATGGCAAGGTGGACACTGTTTCAAGATCTCTACAGAGCATGAGTCTCCAGAGCTTTGACTTAACTTGGATTTTCAACTTGGGACTATGGAGCTAAAACTGATCTCTACATGTGTCTTCTGCCTGCTTGCCTCAGGGATCAATTCTTTAGTTTTCTCTCTCAGACCATCCCACCATTTAGGACCTCATCACATGCATATATTATGTATGTATTATATTACACATATACACATTAAATAGAAACAAAACTATTTTTGAGGGTTTTTTTTTTTGAGGGGGTTGAGGCAGTTGGGGTTGTGACTTGCCCAGGATTACACAGAGGAAGTTTTTTTTTCTTGACATTAACCCTATGTTCATTATCTGTAGCTTCCCATCCATTGCTCCTGGTTCTAGCTTTTAGAGTCAAATAGAAGTCCAATCCCTCTTTCAGGTAACAACATTTCTAATACACGAAGATAGTCTTCTCTTTTCCAAACTAAACATTTCCTGAGCCTTTAACTCATCCTAATATGGTATGCACTAGACTCAAGGCATCTCACTGTTCTGGCTGCCTTTCTTTGGATTCCCCCTCATCCTCTTTTATACACACACACACACACACACACACACACACACACACACACACACACACATATATTTAATAAACTATGGTATCTTGCCAAGAATTTTGTAATTCAGCTGTGGTTTGAACAGGGCAGAGTATAGAGGGAATATAATCTCTTTATTCCCAGAAGTTATGCTTCTTTTAATGAAACTCAAATTCACATTAATTTTTTTTTCATGTCACATCACACCATTAACTTATATCAAGTTTGTTGCTTTTGTTGTTCAGTCAAGCCTGACTTTTTTCACTAAAATGGTCAGGCTTTTTAGAAAAAAACTGCTTCATCCATTTTTAGCTTATGAAATTGAATTTTTGAGCCCTGGAGAAAGACTTTACATTTATTTCTTTAAAACTTAATCTTATGATCAATTCTGATGGGATGTGGCTCTTTTTAATAGTGAAGTGATTCCGGCCAATTCCAATGTTCTTGTGATGAAGAGAGCCATCTGTATCCAGAGAGAGGACTATGAGAACTGAATGTGGATCACAACATAGCATTTTCACTCTTTTTGTTGTTTTTGCTTCCATTTTGTTTTCTTTCTTATTTTTTTCCTTTTTGATCTGATTTTTCTTGTGCAGAATGAAGTTTGGGGAAATATGTTTAGTGCTGGAACTCAGTCTTCCCAGAAATCAGCCTGAGTCAGGATCACTAAATGTCTTTATTCTTGATCTTTTACAGTCAAGGTCAGGGGATTAAATCTAGCAATCTCCCCACACACCTTCCTCCCTCAAATGCCAGGAGAGACTGACTCAGTGTCCCCTTGTCGATTCCTCTTCCTCCTCCTACTCCTCCCACACATGTCACTTCCCCTCTTTGTCCCACCAATCAAGTCAACACAGAACAGCTGGGGAGGGTCAACCTTCAAACAAGTTAATAGGGAACTGTCCAATTGGCAATTAGTCTCACGTGCTTCATTATCCAAGTGCATTGCTCAGTTCTAGCCCTTTATATCTCCCACTTTCTTTTGTTTTAGACCACAGGTGATCACGCCCCCTCCTGACTTCTGAAGAGGGGAGATGAGAGCACTAAAAAGAAGATAATCACGCCCTCCCTGACATCTCAGGAAGGGATACACACACACACACACACACACACACACACACACACACACACACACACACATATCTATAGGAAAAGAAAAGAAAGAGAAAGGGGAGAGAAAGAGAAAGATTGAAGGTGGGATGGGATCTTAAAGATTATCCTAAAGGGATTACACTTTTTATTTTACAAATGATGAGACCAAGAGGTAATTAATGTCAGAGCTGAAATTTGAATTTAAGTCTTCTCACTCCAGTCAGCTGATCAATATTTATTAAGAACCTAGTATATGTCAAGCTCTAAAGACAAAAATACTGTCCCTTCCCTCAAGGAACTCACATTCTAAAGGCGAATATCCAAAACACTATGTATGTGTAAGATTTATACAATGTAAATGGGAAGTAAACTCAAAAGCAAATGAGGAAGGAAGGAGGGAGAAAGCCTCCTGAAAAGGCTTGTTGGAAGCCTTTAAGCCTTCGGGCAATAACCCAACCAGAAATTCTTTCCAATGTAGTGTTCACCTTTTTTATACTACCTATAAAATGGAGGTTTGATACCATCCCCGTTAGGACAAGCTGGCATTTCTGTCACAGTGTAATGTTTTCCATAAAAAATAATAATTTGTGAGGATAAAAAGAATAAGTCCTATATGACATCCTGATCTCCTAGGAGAAAGTCACAATATTCTTCCCACTTACTCCCCTCCCCCATCCAACACACACAGAGTAATTCTATCTGTCAGGGGGATGCCATAAGTCATTGTAACAGGGAAGAGTGAGCCAGAGAACTAAATGGATTGCTCGGACACACTGGGCAGTATAAAGCGCTCCTGGAACTGGGACACTGGTGCCTTTTGTTAACCGCATCTCTGGGAACTTCCTACCCTTGACTTAGCAGGACAATTGTCAGGATTTGAGCTAGAAGCAGCTGCCTAAAGTTGAGGTGGCAAAAAAAGCTAAAGATTTACTTGGGACGTGATTTGGTCCAAAGGATACGATATCATCAGAGTAGAAACCAGCCTGACATGGGATTCATGGCTCCCATCTGGGGATTAGGAAACCGTCCGCCAGAGCCGAGGCTGGCCGACCCTGAATGTTGCCATTGAAGACAGCACTGGAGCCAAGGCTGAGGTTACAGCTACACGGAACACCACAGACAAAAGAACCACTCAGAATGCAGCCGGCTCCTCTGCTTTGGATGAGATCGTTTGCGATGAATCAAGAATGGCAACTCTTGGATGATGTGAATGGGATTTTCAAAATGGAAATCCTCCCCTCAGCCAAGATGGAGTGATGAGTTGCGCGTAGGGTGGAAGAAGGAGCTTCAGCACCTAGTGGAGAGCAGGTGGCTAGAACTGGGCTTGGAGCCAGGATCGGAGGGGGTCAGTTCCTGGCTCGGATCTCCTTAGTGGTGGGAGCTCTCTGATGCAGAAAGCGCTTTCGTGACCGGGTGCCAGCAATCTTTTGGGACTGTATCTTCAGAGAAACCACAGAAGACTGTTTCTCCCCCTCCTCCCCCACCTTCATGCTGCTAAATGGGGTCAATGACAATTAACATTTCAGAGAGCCAAGGACCTAATAATAAAATCTTGGGTGAGAGGAATGGACTGTGCTTTGCAAATTCTTTTTCATTCTTAGCACATTCTGAACCCAAGGACAGAATTTCTGTATGGCCAGCAAGGACTTCAGGGACTTGGGGAAAGGTTGTATTTTGCCAGGTTTTTACTACTAAAAGACATTTGAATCAATCTAGGATGGAACAGAGACTGAACTTTATTTGAAATAATTTTTTTTAATTTAACATTCATTAAAAAAAATGTTTCCGTGCCCAAAGGGCTATCAAACTGTGTATCCCCTTTGACCCAACAGTGTCTCTACTGGATGACCTCAAAGAGATCATAAAAAAGAGAAGAGGACTCACATGTGCAAAAGTGTTTGTAGCAGACCTTTTTGTAGTGGCAATGAGGAAACTGAGTAGGATGCCCATCAGTTGGGGAATGGCTGAATAAATTATGGTGTATGAATCTAATGCAATATTATTGTTCTATAGGAACAGTAGGATGATTTCAGAAAGGCTTGGAGAGGCCTTCATGAACTGATGCTAAGGGAAGTGAGCAGAATCAAAAGAACATTTTCATAGCAACAACAAGCTTAGGAGAGAATCAATTCTGATGCATGGGGCTCTTTTCAACAAAGAGGCCAATTCCGATAGATTTGTGTTGGAGAGAGATTTTTTTTTTCTTTCTCATTTTTTCCCTTTTTGATCTGATTATTCTTGCACAGTATAATAAATGTGGAAATATGTATAGAAGAACTGCACATATTTAACATGTATTGGATTGCTAGCTGTCTAGGGGAGGGTAGTAGAGGGAAGGAAGGGAGAAAATTTGGAACACAAGGTTTTGCAAGGATGAATGTTGTATCTGTATGTATTTTGAAATAAGAAGCTATTATTTTAAAAAGGACAGTATAGGTAAAAAAAAATTAAATTTCAAATTCCCTTCCTCTATTGAGAAAGTAAGGAATATGATACTAATAAAATTAATTTTATTAGTATCTTTCATTTTTTTCTATCATGAAAGTTTCTTTCAGTATCTCCCTTTTTTCCCCTCCAAGATGGCTATTCCACAAAACAAATAATTTTTTTAAAGAGAGGAAAAAAAAGAGGAAAATTAAAAAAAAAACCAAATCAAACAGTTCATTGAAAGTTTGAAAATATATATTATGTATCATATCTATTTATCTAAGGAAGAGGGAGTGTCTTCTCATATCTCTTCTTTGGAACCCTTCCTATTTTTTGTAATTCTCCAGTATTCACTTTTGATTGTTTCATGGTTATTCTTTCTATATATTGTAGTAATAGTATATATATATATATATATATATATATATATATATATATATATATATATATATATATATATACTATTACTATATATATATACTATACACATATATGTATATGTATACATATATATGTATATGTGTATATATATATGTATGTATGTATGTATTGCTTTCTTGGCTCTGCTTATTTCACTCTGAATTAGATAATGCAATTTTTTCCCTGTTCCTCTATATTCATCCTTTCTTTCAGTAGCATAGTAATGTTCCAGTATATTCTTGTTCTGAAATTTGTTTAACCATTTTCTAATTGATGGACATTTACTTTGTTTTCAATTCTTTGTTACCACAAAAATGTATTGCTGTAGATATTTTGGTATATATGGGGATTTCCTTCTGAGAAATTAGCTCCTTGGGTTTGCCACCTCAACTCTTTTCACATTTCAGTTCATCCTTCATTGAGCTGCCAAAGTGATCTTCCTAAGTACAATTGTCTGTGTTCCCTCCTTTTTTTCTTCCCCACTCCCCAACTTAATATTCTGGTGGTCCTCTATCAATTCTAGGATCAAATGTAAAATACTGTTTAGCATTCAAAACCCTTCAGAAATTACCCTTTTCCATCTTTCCAATCTTCTTTCACCTTATATTTCTGCCCTCTCTTCTCCCTCTTTGCAATCCAATGACAGCAAGCCCCTTTGCTGCTGTTAAAGAGCCTCCATCTTCAGATTCTGAGCATTTTCATTGGTTTTCTCCTATCCTTCAAATGTTCTCCTTTTTCATCTTTGCCTCTTGGTTTCCTTTAAGCCCCAGGTATCTTCACTCCATTGTTCATCTCAAATTTATCCTGAAAATAGAGGTTTTTACATAATTATTTGCATGTTGTCTCTCCTATTAGATTATAAGAGCCTTGAGAACACTGCCTTTCATCTTTCTTTGCATCTCTAACTACTTAGCACAGAGTCTAGCTTAGAGTAGGTGTTTAATAAATATTTATTGACTAACTGCTGTTGATGTGTAAGCCTAGTAGTGGAATTTCTGTGTCAAGAAGTATGTACATTTTAGTAATTTTATTTGCATAATTCCCAATTGTTTTCCAAAATGGCTGTCAACTGTCAGCTCCACCAACAATGCATCAGTGTTCTGAGGCAAACCTTTTTATTTTTTCTCAATTATACTTTATTTTTCCAAATACATGTAATGATAGTTTTCAAAATCAATTTTTGTAAGACTTTGTGTTCCAAATTTTTCTTTTCCCCTTCCTTACCTTCCTCTTCCCTAAGACAGCAAGCAATCTGATACAGGTTAAATATGTACAATCCTTTTAAACATATTTCCATATTTGTCATGTTATACAAAAAGGATCAGACCAAATGGGAAAAAATCTTGAGAAAGAAAAAACCACCAAACAAAAAGGTGAAAATATTATGCTTTGATTCATATTCAGTTTTTATAGTTCTCTCTCTGGATGTGAATAACATTTTCCATCTTAAGTTCATTGGAACTGACACAGATTTTTTCTGGGTGAGAATCTGCCTCTTTCTGTACTACTCATGACCTTGGCCTGATTTATTGCTTCTGGGAATCAGAAAACTGTTTTAGTTTTCAAGAGGTTGACCCATAACCACAGTGTGGAGAGTCAGCAACCTTGGTGGATGAAGGAATTATATAGGTCAGTTAGATAGATAAATAGAAAATAAATGGATGGATGTACTCATAGATCATTTGTTAAGCACTTATATAGTAAGTGCTGAGAATAAAAATATAACAAGCAAGACAATCTTGATCTTAAGGAGCATACCTTCTAATGAAGGGAAAGGGCAATAGCAGATTAACCCTAGGTCCTAAATCTCTGTAGAGAGAGAGCTCCATATAGCTTGGAAAACTCAAGTATCAATGAGGTTTTTATTCCAAAGGAAGCCAATTTTCTTTGTCTTTTTCTTTTGTGTATGGATTGAAAAGATCACTATAGGGTGAAGACTAAGCAAAGAGAGATATTTTATAAACTTTGTAAAACGCATCTTGATGGATTATTAGGGAACTTTGTGAAATACTTCTTGTTCTGTGAATCTATAAAATTTTGTATCTAGAGATAATGATGGTTTTCATCTGTGAGATTGCATATGATAATTTAACCTTGACTATTTGGAAACTTTGTTTTATAGAACTGGGGAAACAAGTGAAGGACATTGCTTATGTCTCCTCACAACCATAGAGAACTTTTATGAATTTTCTAGGGATGGCAAATTTAAAACAAGGGGAAATGTATTAAAAAAAAAAATCGATTCTAATGTGGGAAGACAACACATAAAGGAGAAGAAGGTTATGAAGAGGTCATCCTTTAACCAACCATGAATCCTTTCCTGGTCCTTTCAATTATCTATTCAATTACTGTCCTTTCCCAAACTATTACTTTCATTCTGCTTTTATGCTTTATAATGAAATTTACATTCATTCTGCTTATTTTGTACATAGACTTATTGTTTCATGCATGAGGATGTAAGCTCCTTCAGAGTAGGAAATATCTTCATTCTTTGTGCTTAGATCATCAGAGTCTTCCCTGGCACATAGTAGGTGCTTAATAAATGATTGATTAATTAATTGATCCTATGTCTGTGCACTTGAATTTTTAAAGAATCAAATGTAGCCAAGAAAATAAGCATTTATTTATTACCTACTATATGCCAGGCACTGTGCTAAATAATAAGGATATAAAGGAAGATTAAAAAAAAAATTCCTGCTCTTTTAAAAAATACAATTCCTGCACATTTTACATATATTGGGGAGTGGGTAGGGGGAAGAGAAGGAGAACAAAGTTAGGAATAAAAGTTTTTTGGGTTTTTTTGCAAGGATGAATTTTGAAAATTATGTATGCATGTCTTTTGAAAATAATAGAATCCCTGTGTCATGGTGATGGTATTTTAACAATCAATTGAAATACCACAGATTTTATACTTTACTCAGCTAAAGGCTAGCTAAAAGTATTAAATCAATAAGACCATCTTAGATGCCAGAGTGACTAGGCCATATTTCTAATGTTATTAAATTAAAATTTTCTTAATTACCATTTCTTGTCCTTTTGTCTACATGGGTTGAATTTGTCCTTGGAAGATAAAAAATGATTATTAGGGAAATTATATATATATATATTTTTTAAGAGCCTGCTTTTGTTGTTCAGGCATTTTTCAAATTGTATCTGACTCTTCATGAATTCATTTGAGGTTTTCTTGGCAAAGATACTGGAATGGTTTGCTATTTTCTTCTCCCACTCATTTTACAGATAAAGAAAGTGAAGCAAACAGGGTTAAATGACTTGTCCAGAGTAAAACAGCTAGTAAGGATTTGAGGCCAAATTTGAACTCAGGAGGTGAGTGTTTCTAACTCTGGATCTAGCATTGTAAGCACTATGGCACCAAGCTCAAAAAGTCTGTTATCCATCAAGAAAAAAAGGAAACTACTAATCTCAGCAATAATGTGAGCAATAGCTGTCTGAAGTATGATGTGTTGTGACCATAACCTGTGAAGCTACCTACTTATAAATGCATACTTTATTTACTTACTTTATTAACTTCATATTTCAATCTAAAATAACTAGTTAGCCAGAATCTGTATCTAGGCTTGTTGTCTGTCTTTCAGACTCTCACCTCCGGTTGCAAAAGAGAATAAGTTCAGCCACTTACATATGAGTCAGTAGTGAATTTAATTTGGAGATGGCCTTTTTTTGGGGGGAGAAAACCCCAAACCAAAAAAAAAACCCCAAAACAAACAAAAATAAAACAAGGGATTCCAAGTTAGAATGTAGGAAAGGAGAAGAATATTCAGATCCTGATTCTGCCTTTACTATCTGTGTATCTGGGATAATTAACTTCAATAGGTATTAAATGCTAAAATGTCTAAGGCATTGTGCTTGTTAAAGTGTATATAAAGATGGCCTTGTTCTCTAGGAACTTATGGTCTAATGAGGGAGAAAGGTAAATACACAAATAATGATGCTACAAGGGAGCATAAAATACTCAAAAAATCCTTATTGCTTCCATTGGTCAGCTTCTTGTGAGGAGAGATGATTTATTTTTTTATATTTGTATTCTTGATGACTAGCACAGTTCCTGGCACATAGTAGGAACTTAATATATATCATCAATTGATAGACTGATAGAAAAGAGAAATAATCTAGGTAAGGTAATAATTTTAAGAGGCTTTAAATTTTTTTTTTTTAATTTAATATGGGTTGGAGAGTAGAAAGAACAAGATATTAGTGTGAAAGAGGGAATGGTCAGCTTTCATACAGAAGGTACTACATGATTTAGACCATGGAAGAAAGCAAGGGATTTTATTAGTTTAAAATGGGCGTTAGGATTGGGGAGAGGAGTTGGATTCTCTTTAATTTTCTATGATTGCCATGTGTTCTTTTTGCAGGGAACAGGAAGAAGGGAGGAGAAGAGTGGAAAAAGTCTAATTTATTCCAGTAAGTAATGAAAAAAGCTGGAGTTTTTTGTGAAAAGGAATATTATGATCAAAAGTATAAGGGAGATCATTTAGTGAATGATGTGAAGGATGAGTTGTAGAGGGAATAGGCTGATAGCAGGAACACCAGTTAGGAAACTCTTATACAATCATCCAGGCAAGAAGAGGTGAGATTCTTCACTGGAGTATTTATAGTTGGAATAGAAGGAAGTGTCTATAGGAAATATTGTGATTATAGAAATGACCTGAATTCCAACTGATTGAAAGTCGGGGAGAAGGGAAAAGAATGAATCAAAGATCCTGGAGGTTTCTGAGCAATGGCAAAGGGGAGGATGGTAGTAACTTCAGCCTAAAAAGGGAATTAAGAATAAAGATATAGAAGAATAAGAGGAGGGACATGTGATTTAAAGGGAAATGATGAGCTTTCTTTTGGTCAGGCTGAATTTGAGGTGTCAGTGGGACATCCAGTGTATATGTGTAATAGGAAGTTAGACATTTGGAAGTGGAACTCCAATGACAGATTGGTATGGAGGTAGATATTTATAAATTATCTTCATGGAAGTGAAAATTGAAATGGTCAAGAAAATAAATGAGATCAACTAAAGGAGAGAATTTCAGAGTTAGAAAAGGAAATTGAGAACCAACCCTTGAAATATGCTCATATTTAAAGGCCAAAAGGAAGGCAAGGACTCAGCAAAAGGGAGAAAGATCAAAGAAAATAAAGGGGAATGAAGTAGAAGTTTGTTGTTAAGGAAGTCATGAGATGAAAGGGTAACAAGTGGGAAGGGATGGCCCATAGTATCAAATATAAGAGAGAGGACAAGGAGGATTAATTTATCAATAAGGAGATGATTGGTGATCTTGTAGGAATCTATTTCTGTAGAAAGATAGAGAGGAAGACCAGATTGCTGGCGGGTGAGGAATGGGTGGGTGGTGAGAAAATGAAAGCACCAAATATAGACTATTCTTCTTAGATTTTTGGCAACAAAGAGGTAACTGATAGCTTGAGGGGGTATATGGGTCAAGGGAAAGTTTTTTGAGGATACCCTGGCAAGTTTGTGTGCTGAGCAAAAGGAATTAATAGGAGAAATTGTGTGGGATTTTGTTGAGGTACAGGTTAGACATGAAGCTATCCGATGTCCCTTTTAACTGTGAGGTTTTGTGAAGACTTACAGAAGAGAGGGATAGGATGGCTATAGCAAAGTCAGGGGGATTCAGGAGGAACAGGGGTCAAGGGAACATGAGGAAGAGTTAGTGTTAGCAAGAAGGAGCCTATTTCTTACTCTGAGAATAGAGGGAAGGAGACAGATTGGATGAGGGACACTGAGAAATTTTGAGGAGGGAAGGAGGAGAATTGAGGGCAGGTTCAAAATTTAGGATCATGAAGCAAAAATAATTATGGATGATAGTGAGGACTAATATGTCATTACCAAATCTGCTAAGTGATACTTAACTGTGTGACCCTCTTTGCCTCAGTTCAATTGTAAAATCAGTTGAAGAAGGAAATAAACTGCACCAGTATTTTTGTCCCCCAATTCCCAGATAGGTTCACAAAGGCACCATGACAACAACAACAAAACCCCAGTGGATGACTGAAATAGGGTGAAGGACAATAGAAGAGGTGAAGAATTTGGGAAACTGTGAAGATGAGGTTTTAAAAAGGGTCTCAGAATGGATATTAAAATATCTGAGGATGACAGTGAGGCACTAAAATGGTAAACACTATTAATCTGGTGCCAAAATTGTGGAGAAAAATGGGACAGAGATTGAGAGGTCAGTGAAAAAAGGAATAGAAGATAAGATAAGGATAAAGGAGAAGGAGGAGAAAGAGGTAATTCAATGGAACTAATGTCAAAGGAGATAGTAGTAGAAGTGGAGAGCAGGAAGTATGTTGATTCTACCACTATCCATAAGACAAGGGGCATAAGAAAATGAAGTAAAAATCAGAGTGGTAGGCAACTAAAAATGTAGAGATCTAAGGAGATGGACAAGCTTCCATTAACATTAAGATGTTGGATGAACACATAAGGAACTAGTTGAAAGTATTTGTTAACAATGGGCTGGGTTTCCAAAGGTAACTAGGAAGACAAGGACCTGAGGGAAGTGGAGATGGGGTAAATAACAGGGGGACAAACCATGGGGTTTGAAAGTAGGACAGAGTTTTTGCATACTACAGACTTCTGGGTGACAAATATTAAGGAAACAGATGATGACAGATGACCTAGATAGATATTGCTAGTGGATAGTTGTACTAGCAGTAAGGAAAAGGAGGCTTGAGCTGACAAAAATGGTTATAGAGAGATCTGTAGTAGTAAGCAGATCCAAGTTTCCATTTAGAACACTTCTGTAAAGGAAGCACAGAATCTCAACAAGGGGAGGGACCCAAGTGCTTCTGTAACATTACCAACCATTGGTCATCCAGTCTTTGAATACCTGTAGTAGTGGGGAACTCATCACCTCTTTACATAATTCATTCTACTTTTGGCTAAAGCTAAATGAGAGGAAATTTTTCTTTACATCAAGCCTCTTTTTTTCTTCAGTTTCTACTTTTGCTTCTACTTCTTCCTCACTAGTTCTTTCAGTCAAGTCTCATATGGCAAAACTTTATAGGACTTCCATTAAATTTGCTGCTCTTCTCTGAGCGCTCTCCACCTTAGCAATGATTTCCTGAAATTTGGATCCCCAAAGTGAGTACAGAGATGCCCTACATGAAGTGAGACCATATTTGTTGTTGTTCATCCTGCCTTCTTTTTTTTCACTACAGGGCAATTGGTATTAAACAAATTGCCCAGGGCCACACAGCTAGTAAGTGAGGCCAGTTGGAACTCAGGTTCCTGACCTCAGGACAAATGAAATGCTCTAACCAGTGCATCATTTAACTGTTTTACATTCTTTGTTCCAGAAGCAGAATACAACACAAGGCTCTGTCGTCCTAAAAACATTGTCTCTCTAAATGTGACTAAGATTGAATTAGCTTTCTTTGGCTCCATAAAGTGTTGTTGACTCTTATTGAACTGCAGCCTACTAACTGGATCCTTTTTGAGATTAACTGTTATCCAGAAGTCACCTCCACTGCATACTTGCAAAGCTGGTTTGTTGTTGTTTTTTGTATTCAAGTATAAGACTAAATTCTTATCCCTCTTACCTCTCACCTTGTTAGATTTAGCCCAGGGCTCCAGCCTATTAAAGATCTTTGTGGATTAATTATCATTAGACATGTTTTTTTTTTTTATTTCTCATAACTTAATGCTTTCACAAATTTGGCAAGCTTGCCACTTATCCAAGGGAAGGGAATAGAAAACGACTTGTAAATTCCCAGACAAACAAGTTCCTCTCTACCAATGAAGGCTTTAATGATAGAGTCCATTATACCTCTTGTTTTTATCGATTAGACTGTGGACTCCACAAAGTGTAAACCAGATGTTATGTGTGGCTCATGCAGGGAAAGATAGTTATTAACTGAGAACATCAGGGAAGGTGCTAAGAAAGAGGTGGTGTTTGAATTAGGCTTTTAAGGATGAATAATATTACAACAAATAGAACCTGAAGAAGGTATTTTAGGTACAAAGAATGATTGAATCAAAGGGGTGGAGGTGGGAGAGTAATAGACATTTAGGGAGCAGCTCATGACAGAAGTGGAGGTCCTTGGATTATTATAGCTCACAACAGTCCTGTCTGTTATGGCAGGGAAAGGAGGATGAACTTGATTCCAAAAGCCATTGCAGAGAATGGGGGCTAACTTCTATGAATGTAGAAAATAGAAGAAGACCTAGTAGTACATTTTGGCTGCAATATACATTATCTACAGGGGATTAATGTGAAATAAGGCTATGAAGGTAGGTTGCAATAATTTTGCAGAGCTGAAACTAGGTCATGGCAATCAGAGCTTTGGTCCAGGGTACAGAAAGTTAGAAAGCACTGATAGCATTTGTTTTCAGCAGCATAGAAAGAACTGAATTTAGTACCAATTAACAAAGTAAAGCAGTTTAAAAAAAAAAAGGAATAGTTGACAAATAGGCAGCTACAGAATGGTCTTTATTTTACATTTTGTCAATTAAACCCCAGATAAACTCTTTTCTGGCCCTGTCCTATTCTTTTCTTCAACGATGGAAAGCTGCCTTATTTCTTCCACTTTGGCTTATTTATTCATTTTTTTCAGTTTGGTTTTTTTTTTAAAGGTTCAATGCCCAGGTCTCATTTTATCTCACTGCCTCTGAACAAAAATCACAACTTACTAATTCTACTAGTTTTATTAGTTGTTGCTGTTGGGGCTTTTTTTTTTTTGCTTGTTTGCTTTTGATGGGAGGGAATTGCTAGTGGATTTGTAAATTCTTGAAGTCAGAGACTGCATCTTATTTCATTTTTAAGTCTTCAACTGGCATATGTTGGAGAAGAGATGATTAATGAATGCTTATTGAATTAATTAAAAGTAAGGAGATTGTGTTTATTAGATGGAGGACAAAAGAGACTATTTAAAACCCCTAGGTGGAAGATCTGAGTTCAAATTTTGCCTCACACACTTAATGGTTGTGTGACCTTGGAGAGCTTGCTCAGCTGTTTAATATGGGGATAGTAACAGCACTCACCTCACAGGGTTGTTATGAGGATATGATAATGTGCTTGGCACAGTTCATGGCACATTGTAGGTGCTTAATAAGTGCTTCTTTCCTTCATTTGTAGATCCATTTGATTTCCTTTAATTTCACATTTATCTTGAGGCTTTACCATCTTTGGGTCCTGTGGAAATACTGTTAAAATAGTTTAGTCAATCATTTCTGGAAGAAAGCCAGTATGGTGGATGTGCAGGAAGCTAGGGGTGGTAGAAGTAGTGAGCTTGAATTGCTATCAGGAGGACATATGAAAATTTTTCCTTGGCTACTTACTGGATCTATGATCTTGAACAAGTTATTTGACCTCTCTAGGGATGTCAGTTTCCCCATCTATAAAATGGGAATAGTAATAACAGAGAAAGCAAAAGCCACTGCATTTTGTCTATACTTCTGCTATCTTGCCCTGACCCTGTTTGTATTGCAATCCCCACTCTGCCTGTAGATCTTTCTGATACTAATACAAGAACATCTTCTATCAGGATTATAAGAGAGAGTTAATGGGCAGAAGAGGCTTTCCTATAACTAGCCTAGTAACAGGCTTGTCCAATCACAGGACAACACATTTCCTCTTCCTACCCTACTAGCTCCCAGCAACATGTCTTGTCCACTTCTAAAGTACCCTATACCTAATTTACCTTTCGCTTAAACTAAAACCTATTTTTTTTTTCCTGTGAATCTCTATCCTTGCAGGTGGGGTTCCCTTGCTGGAGAACTCAATAAATCTTTCTTAGTTCCTAAATTTGTGATACTGGGTTCTGATTTTAGTTCTGGTTCTGGTTTGTAGCAGTACTGACAATTTTACCCATAGTCTCTAACTTATAGAGTTGTTGTGAGGATTAAATGAGATAACTCATCATTAAGTACTTTGTGAATCTCAAAGTTCTCTCTGTTATTAGAGAGAAAATGTTATTATGCATCTAGAGACAGTAACAGCTACTTCCCCATAATACCCATAGACCAAAAGGAGGAAAATCAATATAGGAGAGCTAGCAATACTCAAGGAAGAGATAGATATGTGAACTATCAGGCAGATGGGTAAGCATCTGATATGGTGTCCCCAGGGAGCATAAGGGACCTATCTCTAAAGGCCAGTGTGATTCTGCCCAGGGAAAGGATTCAGTCCAAAGGGCACATTAAATCCTTTTAAGAAGGGAATGCCAAGTAAACAGTTCCTAGGAATTTCTTTTACTTAAATTTCATTTTTATTAACTCAGGAACATCTGCCTCTTTTCTCTCTAGTTCAGTTCTGTAGGGAGAAAGTAGGGTGGACCAGGGGGAGGAGAGCAGGGAAGGATTAAAGCATAAAATCCCCCTTTTCAGTTGTAACAAGCAACTTTTTTGGATGATTTAATGGAAAAAGTGGGAAATCTGTTCTAGTCCTTGCTCTTTCACTGACCCTGCTGTGTGTCCTTGAGCAATTTTTTTTTTCCCTGTTATGTACTTTAGTACTCTCATCTGTAAAATGGGAACAGGCTAAAACAAAACAGGTAATATGGAATGGGGATTCATGACTTCACCTAGAATCCTCTGTGTGTGTGTGTGTGTGTGTGTGTGTGTGTGTGTGTGTGTGTGTGTGTGTGTATGTTCTGTTGTTTGTATGGAAATACTTTTGGGTGTGAGTTTAAGTTCAGAATAATTTTTTTTTTTTTTTTTTTAAAAGAATGAGCTGGGGCAGCTAGATGGTACAGTGGATAGAGCACCAGTCCTGAAATCAGGAGGATCTGAGTTCAAATGTAGCCTCAGAAATTTACCACTTCCTAGCTTTGTGACCCTAGGCAAGTCACTCAATTCCAAATTGCCTTAGGGGGAGAAAAAAGAATGAGCTTAAGTTTACTTTCTTCTGTGGGAGGTCTTTTCTGATACCTCAGAGATACTCATTTCTTCCCATCCATCAGATATCAAAAGACATCTTTTGTCTGACTTGTCTGACTTTTGTCTTGTATATTCCTGTATGCATATGTGTTGAGAACAGAGACTATTTTGTTTTTGTCTTTGCACCTAACACCTAGTACCATGCCTAGCATGTCATTGTTGAGTTGTTTTTCATTCCTATTCTGCTCTTTATGATCCAATTTGGAATTTTCTTGCAAAGTTACTGGAGTTGTTCGTCATTTTTTTTTTTCCAGCCCATTTACAGATGAGGAAACAGATAACAGAGGTAAATGACTGGCTGAAGCTAGATTTGAACTCATGAAGATCAGTCTTCCTTGGTCTCTCCTTTGTTCCATCTAGATGCCCTTCTAATCTTTAGGAAGTTTATCTTTTTACTTTGTACCTTAAAGCCTACAAATTGCTTCCTTCACAACAATATACTGTGTGTGAGAAAGACAGAGACGGAGGCACGGAGAGAAAGAAAAATGGGAAGAGAGAGGAAAGGGAGAAAGGAGAGAAAGAGAAGAGACAGAGACAAAGACAGACACACAGATGCACAGAGGTGGGGGGGGGAGATGGAGAGAGGGAAAGGGAATGTAAGGAGTGCAATGTTCATTTTTTAGATGAGAAAACTGAGGCTGAGGGGAAACTTACCTGGTCAGAGCTATAGAATTAACACATATCAGAACCATGATTTGAACCTAGATTTCTCTTGTCTACAAAGCTAGAGTTTTTCTCATAGTTTAATGGAGATTTTTTGAAGGGAGTATGAAACTACATTTTGAATATGAATCTTGAGAGAATGATTTCTGAATAGTACAAATGATTTTCTGATAAAAACGAGTTTGGGAGGGGGTGCTGTTGACATTGTTAGAAGGATATATTAGCCTCTATGCTCAAATCAGGAGAGGGTAAGAATCCAGTATCCTGAGAAAATCACAGTTTAAAATTCCATCTCTGTTATTTATTACTTGTGGGACTGAGTTAAGTCATAACTTGTCTGAGTCTTAGTAGTTTCCTCATTGGGGCATATAGATAGAATAGTGGATAGAGCTAGGAAGATTCATCATCCTGAGTTCAAATTAATTCAGCCTCAGACATTTCCTAACTGTGTGATCCTGGCCAAGTCACTTAACCCTGTTTGCTTCAGTTTCCTTATCTATAAACTAACTGAACTGGAGAAGGAAATGACAAACAACTCCAACATTTTCACCAAGAACACTCCAAATGAGGTCAGGAAGAGTCAAGCATAGCTGAAAAACAACTGAGCAAATTTGCTCATCCGTAAAATACTGGAATTAGCCATCATGGCTTCTGAGATCTCTTCCAGATGAAAATCTGTAATCCCATCATCCTTGAATTAAATCTGAAATAGCTTGGAAGCTTACCATGGAAAGATGGAGCTGGAAAGGTTAAAATCCCAAACTGAAGATGACCCTGATATCAGCATGCTATAGGACTTAACTGAGAGTTTGCAGGAGAGAAAAGTCAGCTCTCCAAATTCCATGGTGGTTGGGGGCCCTTTGCTTCCAAATATTTCACATTCTTCTCTGTTGCGGATGGAAAGAAAGATTTTTCAAATAAACTTCGCATGTAGCAGGTGTGGCAGAACTGAAATGTCTTTATTTGTGTGTGTAATTATAATGGTAATCTGTAAAGAAGAGAGAAAAATGTCAATAAGCAAATTCAAATGTTTCAGGAGGTATTTGTGTGGTTTTTGTTTTAGATGATCTTTTCCCAGGTTTTTAATGGACTTGGAAGAAACAGCTGTTCTAATCTTTTTATTGTATTTCTTACTTAGAGGAAGACTTTAACTCAGGGGGAGAAAATCTCAAGGTAATTCAATTCCCTCTTCTCGACAACTAAAAATAAGAGAAGATTAAAGTGTGAACATTTTGTTCCTTCGAGATCCAAACAACAGACCTTGCCTTTGGACTTAGAAAATAGAGCAAAATGAATTCTCTAGCAAGCAATTACTCTTTTTATAAACAATTCTTGACTTTTATTTATTTCCTGTTAGTTCTGGCGAGTGTAATGTGATGAAATGTGCTCATATTGCTGGCTACTCATACTGTGAATAACTGTTTTCTATTTTTATAGGCCACAGAGTGAGAATGAGGAATAAGCAAAAGACATATTTTATACTTTATTGGGATCCATGGGATGTCAAGGGAACTAGAGGAAGATCCTCAAAACACATTGGATTAATTCCCTGTGGAAAATTTGTAGAAAGAATGCTCAAAATTTGTACCAGTTACTCAGGAATGGATGAGATATTTATCTGCATTATTGGAGAGAATAGAAACATTGGAGAAACCAAAGATCCATTGAAGTACTGATTGGATTATTTGGAACTAGTGTCTTGCCCCATGTAGCAGAGGCTACAGCTAGGCACAGTAGACAGAGCCTTGGACCTAAAGTTAGGAAGATCTAAGTTCAAATTCACTCAGGTACTTAATATTTATGTGACTGAACAAGAAATTTGGGTCCAATTTTCTTTCTAGTTCGATTTCATACTATTTCCTTCCATATGCTCTCTGATCCAGCCAGATTTGACTAAGAGATATTTACCAATCATATCTTTCATACTTTGTTTACCTACTGTATATCTGTCCCCTTCCCCCACAAAAATGGAAACTTTTTTTGACTCAGTATCCGAGCTCAAATCCTGCCTTTGGCACTCAGTGGTTTTGTGATCAGGAGAATTTCACATAAGCTCTCTGTTTCCTCATTTGTAAAATAAAACTAATACCCACAGTGACTATCTTGTAGGGTTGTTATGAGACTCAAAGGAGATAATATTGGTGAAAATTCTCTGTACTCTAAAGAACTTTATAATTGAAATTTATTATTATATTTCTTCTAACTAGGAATGGGGAACCAAGGAGGAATATGTATTAAAATTGTACAATCTTTGGGGGGAAAAAAGAAAGAATATGCAAACTCCTAGATGTGAAGGACTATATTTCATCTTGTCACTGTATCCCCACTGTCATGGGGGAGATTTAGTACAGAGTTCATGTAGAAGAGAGATTTTCTCATGGAGGAGGAAGTCCCCCAAGAACCCCTCTTTTTGGAAGACATTGTGCTAGTTGCATCAAAAGTGGAACTTTGGATCCCCTGACAGATCCTCAACCATGACCACTGTTGGGCCCAACATTCTGCGCAGGAAAAGCGGAGTAGACAAAGCATGCTCATTGATGAGATCATGATATACAGTAAGATGGACATTTTATAGATTTCATCTATCAGTATTCATACATTAGATAGACACTGCAAATGGAAAATATATTGGGTTTTGAATTAATTAGTAGGCAAAGAGTGGGCCAGATTTTCTTTTGGAAGTTGCAAAGGTTTTTTAAGGACTCCAAACTCTTTCCTATAAAACAAAGGTCCATTAAAAAGAAACAGTTAAGTAAAGCACTTAGTTTCTGGCACATAACACATGCTTAATACATGTTTGTTGAATGTATTGGTCAACCTGCCATCTGAGGGGTGGGGGAAGGAGAGAAAACATTAGAATAAAAGGTTTGGCAATTGTCAATGCTGTAAAATTACCATGCATATATCTCGTAAATAAAAATTATATTAAAAAAATAATAAATGTTTGTTGACTGAATGACAATATTCTACTAGCACTATTGTTTGTCTTTGGGGCATGGAACTCTATAATTTCCAAAGAACTGAATATGTTGAGAGCCACAGCATATTGAACAAGGAATTATAATGGAAAGGTAAAGTAAAAATGTCATCAAAGAAAAATTTGAGATAAAAAGAGGCAAGAATAACTGTTGAACATTGGCCTATTTGCATGTGCTACTGTTAGCCTTTGATGTAGAAAAAAAATCAAGGAAACCTCGGCATGTGAGATAGAACTTCCCACCTATCAAAGATTTATAGAAAAATATTTTAAATGAAAAAGTGTGGCAGGGCACCACTCAGCATATCAGGAGAGAGTGTCCATATTAACAAAATCACAGATCCATCAAAATATTGAAAAATAGAGAACTCACACATTTAGATTAAAAAAAAAAATCCAGAATGGGAGAATTGTAGTGTAACAGAAGTTCATGTGAAAGGATTTGGAGATTTTAGGGTATGAGATAACCAGTAAACGTCAACAGTGTGATATAGTTACCAAAAACTCTCCTGCAATTCAGGCTGCATGAACAGAATTATGATACCTAGAACAAACATAATCAATAACAGATAGCCTGACTAGCAAATGAATGCCAGCTAAAGAAACATAAAATATAAATGTAAGAAGATTTCCAGTATTTAATAGATCCTTTGAGATGGTGTAATG
Organism: Sminthopsis crassicaudata; assembly: GCF_048593235.1. Classification (NCBI taxonomy): domain Eukaryota; kingdom Metazoa; phylum Chordata; class Mammalia; order Dasyuromorphia; family Dasyuridae; genus Sminthopsis; species Sminthopsis crassicaudata. Next base: position 79,058,371 of record NC_133618.1, on the reverse strand, counting down.
GTAGAGAATGGAGAAGAGTGATCATAGGGTGAGAAGATGTGGACTGGCTATATCTGGGTTGATAGAAGGGGTATACATGTAATGAAAACATAGATCATTCAAATAATTTAAAATAGATTGATGCTATCTTCTATTAGGAGTGATTTTCCTTAGAGCAGGACAGACTACCTCCATGGCCAGGGAAGATGCATGTGAACACTGATACAGGTTCGCATGGTCTGTGTTTACAAGTGAGTGGGAATGGGAATAGGGAATTCATTAGTATAGGCAACTCTCAGAATTGGATGATTATATTGGGCCAGAGGCTATGCTACATGTTGTGTCTCTGAAGCTTACAATCTAGCAGAAGAGGCAATCTAAGGTCAGAAATAACCGGTGAAAAAGTATATGTAGAGAAAAGAAGGAAGACTTGGTTGGGAGAACCGCATTTGATTTCTGGCTCTAGCATTTGGTTAGCCACATGTGCCCATAGAGAAGTCATTTAATAATTAAGCAATAATAATAGTGGCTGGCCTTCCTATGTGTTTGCAAAGCACCTTATATATGCTTCTCATGTGATTCTCACAACAATCCTGGGAGGGAAGTAGAGAGTATATCACCCCCATTTTGCAAATGAGAATACTGAAGTCAAGAGAAATTAAGCAATTTACCTAAGGTCACACAGCAAGTGTGAACTCAGGACTTTAAGATTATCTACTATATAGCCTAAGTTTTTTAAGCCTCAGTTTTTTCATCTGTGAAATGGAGACAATCTTACCTGTACTATTTGCCTCACGAGAACTCTTAGAGGAAAAGTATTTTGTAAATCTTTAAAGTGTAACATAAATGAGTTGCTACTATTTTAATTCAAGATTGCATATGTTAAGAGCTCTGAGACAGGGGCAAAGTGTCATGAGAATCCACAAGAATTGTAGAATATGTCTACTTTTTGGAAGAGGAGAAAAAAAATCAAGGAAACCTACATGAAAGGGAGGACTTGAAAGGGTGGGCACGGTTTCAATAGACAGAAATGTGGAGAGGAAAGGGATATCATGAATCATGGAAAGTGAAGGAACTAATAATTATTATTATTCCTAAATTACATTCATGTAATGCTTTAAAGTTTTTCAAAATCTTTTGGATTCTTTGATCCAATAAATATTACTACTAGGTCTATATCTCAAAGAGAGTTGTTGGGTTTTTTTTTTTGTTTATGTTTTTGTTTTTTTAAGAAAGGTAGGTAGAAACTATTTGTATAAAAATATTTATAGTAATTCTTTTTTTGTGATGGCAAAGAATTGAAAATTGAGAGGAATAACTGGACAAATTGTTGCATATGGTTGTAATGGAATATTATTGTGCTATAAAAAATGATGAGAAGGGTGATTTCAGAAAAAAAAAAAAAAAACTTGGAAAAACTTATATGAACTGATGTAAAGTGAAGCAGACAGAACCCGGAGAGCATTGTAACACTACACATCTTTCTGTATGATGATCAACTGTGAATGATTTAGCTATTCTCAGCAATACATTAATATGCAAGATAATTTTGAAATACTCAATGATGAAAAATGCTATCCACCTTCAGAGGAAAAACTACTGGAGTTTAAATGAATATTGAAGCATACCACTTTTCATTTTCTTCATTTTTTCATGTTTTCCCCCCCTTGGGTCTGTGTCTTGTTTCACAACATGACTAATATGGTAATGTGTTTGCAAGACTGAACATCAATAACTTATATGAAATTTCTTTCCATCTTAGGGAGGGGGATATAAAAGAGAGGGAGAACAATTTTTAAACTCAAAATTAAAAAACAAGCAAATGTTAAGAATTGTCTTTACATATAATAGGGAAAGAATAAAATAATGTTTCAAAAAATTCATTGCATATATTATCTCATTTGGCCTTATAACAAATTATAGGATATAGATATCTTATTTTTCAGATGATGAAATACTCAGAGAGGTTGTGATGTGTCCATGATCACACAGCTGGTAAGTGTCAGAGGATTCAAGTCCAGGTTTTCTTGAGTTTAAGTTCAGCACTCTCTCTACTACATCTCTGCAATGATACTTAGAGATTGAGAAGCAGACTATAGAGATAACCTTACTTTTCAATCTCTCATCTCAAATCTGAAGTTCAGAAGTAGCAATCACTCAACTGATTTATGGAAATATGTGTGTGTGTGTGTGTGTGTGTGTGTATCATCTCTAAAATGAAAGGAAAAAGTTAGTTGTGTTTGTGTAGATTCTGCAGTGTTTTCCCTTTCTTCTTAGACTTGAAGCTGCTAAATAGTCAAACAAAAGATCAGTCCAGAACAGTGTTGGAGTCTTGAACAAATCCTGCATTCCCAAGGACCACTTAAAGGTTCTGTTTTTGTTTAGTAGCCAGAATATTTGATTTGAGTTTGGGATAAGGAAAGGAGCACAAGATATACTGTCTTCCCCTGCCAATTCCCTTTTCTTCTATTCCCTCATGCTACTTGAATTTTCCTGAATAATTATAATAATAATTTGTATGCATATTGTACTTTAAAGTTCAAGTACAAATTACTTTAGTAAACATCACCTAGTTTCAGCTTTCTTTTGCTACCTTTACTCCCATATCAAGGCAGCAAATTAACTACGATCATAAAAATAGATGGAGATTTAAATGTACTAGGCCACTCTGTAGTACAATCGTGTCAGAAGACTTATTGGAAATCCCTTGCTTCATCATTCTCATTTCTTTTCTTGAAATATCACAGCTAGGGCAATCAAGCAAAGGGAAAGACAGGTCATGGTCAGATAAATTTGTGTCCAAAATGTTTAAACAATGTTGAAATTATCAGGAGTGGAGGATATTGCATATCTTCTTTCTTCTTCCTTAGCAAAGTGAAGAAAATGAAAATGCTTGATTGCCTTTTGTCGGCATCCAAGTTAGAACCAGGCTCTCAGAATGTCTTCCAGCTTGTGGGCTATGGAATCTGAGGCTTATCAAAAGCCATTTTTAGTGGACTTTCTTTCTCTCTTAATTCTCAAGACTGGGATTGGATTGAGTGACATAAATATGTTAATATCCATAATATAATATATAGACAGCTTGATTTGTGTCCCCATTTTGGAACTTTATTGACAAGAGACTTCTCATATATATATATATATGTATATATATGTTTATATATGTATGTGTGTATATATGTATATGTATATGTATATACATATATATATAGTTATAAATTATATAGCAATTGAAATATCTGAGAATTCATTTAGTATTCCCTTTATCAATATAATGACCATTCTGGCCAATAAAAAAATAAAATAACTGCAAAACCAAACCAACTTTCCAAAAAATATGGGATTAGAAGGCAAGAGTGATAGGTCATTTACATTGCTTTATCTAGATTCTTAGGAATCCAAAAGGCAAGGTCATAACCATAGGATATTTGGATGAATGAGACTCTGAAAGTACTTCCCAAATATCTCTTGATAAATCACCTGAACCTATTGAGTAGGTGAGAGGCTCTAGGCTCTAGCTGCCTGAGTTCTATAGGATTCCTTTAGACTGGCTCCCAAATGTTAGAGAGAGGATTTGGATGATGGCTACTTCTATTCTGATTGGCCCAGGGTAAAGTTTAAGTAAGCACACACATTCATTTTATCTTACTCACTCCTCCCTCTCCTCACTTTACCATCTCTTTTAATAAGAATAATGTACTATTTGAATATAGCCAGATGATAGTTTGCTATGTGCTGGATACTATTACTTGAACAAACACCAGCCTCCAATTCTTTTTACTAATAGTTCATTTGCTTGTGAAGTCTCTTTTGGGGTTAAAATGATCTGAAGTATGAACAGATTGAACGATGATTAAAATTGAAGAAATTCTGTCTTTAAATGGTTTCTTTCCCCTTCTTCAGTCTGAGATGAGAAAAAAAAGTGCCTTTCCTATTTTCTGCTATGGGGACAGTGCCCAATCTTTTACCTCTTCCCGACTCAGTAGAAGGGGAAGGGAAAGGGGGGTGGAGGCAGGCAGCATGACTCAGTACTCTTTACTTCTTTTCCACCTTGATTGTGGGGTTTCAAAGGGAAAGAAAATTCTCATCAACCTTCCCTTTTACCCCCATGCAACATTTATAAAATTAGAAACCCTTGAAAACAGAGAGATTCTCAGTATTGCTCCTGGGCCTTCCCTCTCTCCCTATAAATTTCCATGGCAATATCCTTAGGAGAGAGATTAGTTGTTCAACAGCTTACACTTTTCAGAGGACACTCAAATACTCATCTTCAAAATCCTTTGAGAAAAGTAGAATGGGCATGAAAATGTTTAAGGAATATTACCAAAGTTATGCAGCAGGAAAAAATGGTGTGAGAACGTGGCTTGTAATTCTCTATTACATTATGCTATGTCCACAATTTGACAAAGTAATTTATTGATTATTTTTAAAAGGGAAAAGGAGAGACATAGTAAGGAAATGATAAGCTTGTATTGACCATCATATTCTAGAGGATTCAGAGGGATGATTTAGGGCAAAAACTCTGCTCCCTTTTCTCATGCTCTTGCAAAGATTCCATCCTCTATTAGTGACATCAGCTATTTATTGACAATTCAATCTCATAAAAGTACCATCCCCCACCCAAACAATTGTCTCCTTATTGAAGATAAATTGTCTTTACCCATTGATATGGTCTCTTGTAATTATTTCCATGCTGATCTAATTTACTGTTCTAGCTTTAACTGTTTAAAGGGATTCCAGTTAGGTACATATTGAAACAGACTTACAATTCTTTTTTTACCCTGTCTCTCATTTCACCCAATCAAGATTGCCTCCAATTCTAAATCATGGCTCCCCTTTCCATGTCCAATGATTATATCTCAGTACCTAAAACTCAAATTCTTAAGTAATGATCAAAGGAGCCATAGACAAACACTGAACTCAAGTGAATAGGAAACCTAAGAGAGTCTGATTACTGGACATAATTATGTGATTTTGAGCAAATTACTTAATTTGTCTGGTCTTAGTTTCCTCAGCTATAAAAATGAGTGAGTAGAACTAACTATATGATCCTTACTATCCCTTCTAATTCTAAAGCCATAATCTTATGATCATCCTCTAAGATCTTAATATTAAGGTAGAGATAGCTGTCAAGTTTAGATATGTGTGATCAATCACTAGAATCATTGAGAAGATTTCTTATCTTTTGCCATTGGCCAGTCAAGGTCAAAGGAGGCCACAGACAAACATTGAACTCAAGTGAACAGGAAACCTAAGAGGGTCTGGCTACTGGATTGGATCAGACTATTTTTAGATGATCTAATTTAAGATTATTCCCCAACCACATTACCTCAATTATTTTTAAATACTTTCCTGAAACTGCTATTCAGCAAGATTCCATCTTATTTAAATCCAAATTGCTTTTTAAAGGAGCCAATAAAAGGTAATGCTTGGTATTGGGCTTATAAACTTCAAAGCTCTATAATTTCATCATAGGACATCCTTCCACTAACAAAGATTTCAACCCCTCTATGGCTTAAAAGGTGGTCTTCAAGGTTTGCTGGGGTCCCAAAATTCATTGTCTTGCAGTCAGACTGGTCTTCAGAGCACAATTGACAGGAAAGAGAACCAGTTACTGTTGAGACTTCCACACTGTTGAAGGAAAGTATGTGTCAAATTTTTGTGGCCTCTAAACTTTGTTGCCTTGGGGCAAAGCCCTTGTCTTACAGTGTTACTTCTGACTCTCATTTTACCTGACATTTATACAGGGCACTGCAGTTCACTCTAAGAGATGGAGAAGATAGCTATTATCATCTTTTTTTTTTTTCACTGATGAGGAAAGTGAAGCTCATAAAGATCAAGTGACTTCCCTAGTGCCAGATAATTAGCAAAGGAATGACAGTTATTCCTGTCCTGATGCTTATTGGTCACAGTAGTTTGTTTTCCTTTTCTTAAGTTTTACTCTTTAGTAAAGCCCTACGACATAGGTGCAGTAAGATAAGATGAAATATTTACTTAGCCTAAGAATACCATATAACAGCAATAAGATATGTCCAACGGATTTCAAGAATGAAATTCCAAGAATGCTGCTCCCTAAGACTGAAACAATCTAAAAATATGACCTTTATCCTGTACCCAGAAGCTCTGGCTTGTCTGTGAGAAAACCAAGATTAGAATAGAGATTCTGGTTCATCCTAACCTCTTGGTCTAGCTAGCATGTCATTAAGTTTGCACAAAATAGAAGAGAGTCTATCAATAAAAATTTATTAAGCATCTACTATATGTCAGTCAATAAATATTTATTAAATGCCTGCTATATGTTAGGCATTGTAGAAAGCATTGGGGATATAAAAAGAGGCAAAAGATAGTCTCTGCCCTTGAGCTGTCACTGGGGATACAAAAACAGGCAAAAAGTAGTCCTTGCTCTTGAACTCACATTGTAATTGGAAAAACAAGAAAGCAAATATGTACAACTACATTATAAAAAATATAAACAGGAAATGATTAAAAGATGGAAAACATGAGAATTAAGAAAGTTTAGGGAAGGCTTTCGGTAGAAGGTGTGATTTTAGATGGGATTTAAAGTAAGTCAGGGAGGTCAGTAGTCAGAGCAGAAGAGGGAGAACATTTCAAGCACAAGGGATAGCAGAGAAAATATCTAGAGCAGAGATAAGGTATCTTGTTTCTGGAATAGCCATGGGGCTAATCTCTCCAGATCAAAGAATATGGGACTGAGAGTGGGGGAAGTTAGAGGGTGAAGTATTTTAAATGACAGAGGATTTTATATTTGATTCTGAAGGCAATGAAGAGCTACTGGAATTTCTTGAATAGGAGCTTGACATGGTTGAACCTATACATTAGGATAATCATGCTAGTGGCTAAATTGAGGATGAATTAGATTGGGAAGAGAGTTGAGGCAGACAGACCCACCTGCAGGCTACGGCAATAGTCCAGATATGAAATGATGAAGACCTTCATTAGAGTGGTAGCAATGTTGGAGGAGAGAAAGAAGACAGGTCTTGATAACATATTGCATGTGGGAGGTGAGAAATAGTGAAGATTCAGGATTACTTCTAGATTGTAAGTCTAGAGAATGGAATGTACTCAACAATAATAAGATGAACTGAACAAGATAGAGATTAGAGAGTATTCAATACAGAATTTATCAAATGGAGAGACATACTGGGACCACTGGATCCATGGTTTGGTCCCAGGGCTGAACGAGACTATCTGCTCAAAAAATCCAGCCCTGAATGTCTGATAACAAGATTCTTTTATAACAAGAACAATGACATAATGGGGGAGAAACCTAGGATGAGAATGACATAAAGGAGACAGGCATAATGGAGGGAGGTTCTGGAGAGGCTCCTGATATTCTAATGATTTCTAAAATGGATAAAGACCTTTATCCCATCAAACATTAAGACGGAATGACTATAGCCTAAGGTCTAAGATAAATAGGTCTTACCTTTATCCTATCAAAACATTAAGAGGGAATGGTTATATACTGAGGCAGAGTAACTAAATAGGACAATTAGGGAAACTGGGTCAGGACATTAACATAAGAAAGTTTAGAATTTGGGAAAGTTTAGGTGAAAGATAATGAGTTTGATTTTGGACATATTTCATTAAAGATGTCTACTAGATCTTAAGTTCAAGATGGCAGCTGAAGAAGTAAGATTGAAGATGAGCATGTAGGTAGATTTGAGAATTATCAGTTTAATCATCAGTAATTAAATTCTCAGGGGATGATGAGATTACCAAGTGAGGACAGAATCCCAATATTGAAAAATGATATAATCTGGATGAGGATCCAGGAAAGAAAAGACATGGTTAGATAAGTAGGAAGTGAACCAGGAGAAGTGATATTCAAGGAGGAGAGGGTGATTAATCATAGCAAAGACTGCAGAAAAGTCGAAGAGAATGAAAAATGAGAAAAGGCCATTGTGCTAAGATTGGGCATACACAAAGGCAGATAAAGCAACACTCCTAGCTCTCAAATTTTATTTTTTCAAATGCATTCAAAGGTAGTTTTTAACATTCACCTTTACAAAACCTTGTGTTCCAAATATTTCTCCCTCTCTTCTCTTCCTTCCCCAAGACAGCAAGCAATTTGAAATAGACTAAACCTATATAATTCTTCTAAACATATTTCCATATTTGTCATGCTGCACAAGAAAAATCAGATCAAAGGGGGAAAAAACCAAGCAAACAAACAACAACAACAAAAAGGTGAAAATACTATTCTTTGATCCACATTCAGTCTCCATAGTTCTCTATCTGGATGTGGATGGATGGCTCTTTTCATCACAAGTCTTTTGGAATTGCCTTGAATCAGCTCATTGTTGAAAAAAGCTAAGTCAATCATAGCTGATCATCATATAATCTTGTTGTAACTATGTACTATGTTCTGCTCACTTCACTCAGCATTAGTTTATCAGTCTTTCTAGGCTTTCTAGCCTGCTCATCATTTCTTATAAAACAATAATATTCCATTCCATTCATATTCCATAACTTATTCAGCCCTTCCACAACGGATGGGCATTTTATATGTCCTGCTTAGGAAAATAGAAAGAACTTGAACATTGTGCAATTATTTTTCTAGCATAGAAAAATTGCTTGACAGGGTTCTTGGAGATTGGCAGTCTTTACCAATCCTTATTCTGCATCCAATTATTGTGCTTTGCCCGAGTTAAGCTTTAAGGAACTTAACTATTAATTAAGGGAAGTAGGCTCTTTATTTTCACAGTTTGGCACATGAAACGCCCATCATCGGGGCAACTTTATTTTTTGACTTAAGTTTTAGGGTTTTTCCTTAAATGGTGCAATAGCAGAATACTCAAGGTAAAATATGAAGCTGTTATGGGACAGGAAGTTAATTCTTACAAAGAAAGTAATGAATGAGATGAGGTGAGATTTCTCAAGACAGTTGTGAAAATCGAGTTCATCTACTTCATCTACTTCAGAGTTCGAGTAGGCCTGAAGGACTCTGAAGTTCGAGCAAAGGGCATTGCCTTCCCCTCCTATGAAATCTCCCTATTTCATCCAAATATGGGCAACTATGTACTTATTGGTCAAGTTCAATTTCATGGGTAGATCTCGAGTTTAGAATGTAAGACTCTCAGCCAATGAGGATGAGGGTCAGTGGTGGGAGGGGGCGTTTTGCGTTAGGGATTAAAGGTGCTGTCCTGCCCACAGGAGGTGCTTCCTCTCTTCCATAGTCTGCTCGAAGGGTGGGACGCCCTTCTCACGAGAATGTACAATAAACTTTGCTTTTCTCTAGAGCTCGCTCCAGCTTTTTTATTAAATGGTGACCCCTCACCATTTCCGTATCACACAGTTATGATAATACTAAGAAAAGAAATTATTGTGAATATAACAATGATTTACATAGAATTCGATAACATATCCTATAATTATGGATATAGTTGGTACTACCATTTGAAGTCCTTCCAGGATCTTCAGAACTTTTCAGAAATCCCAAAGTGGCCACGTAAACACAGCCATTTCAAAGTTGCTGTCTATTCACCTCCTCAGGAAAGGAAATACCAAAGAGATACAAGTCCATCTCAGATAAAGGCTTGCCTAGGCAGGATATATGCTCAAAACAAGGAAATCAATGAAGGAATGAAACTGGATGCTTCTAGGCTACTTGACAGTTCTAAGTTAAAAGAGAAACCCATACCTAGAATGTTGTTCCTTCAGAATTCTATTTAAGTGATTTAAAAAAAAAAATTATCATTTCTAAGATTTTACTTTTTTGCACGTGCTCTTCTTCATAGTGTCATAGATCATACAGTTAGAGCTAGAAGAGGCTTTTGCTACCACAGGATCTAAGACATTTACTTTATAAATAAGGAAACAAACATGGCAACAAGCACTGTGCTAACCATTGGGGATACCTTCCCTAAAAAGCAAAGAGGTTCCATTATTCTCCACAAATTCTATATTCTAATTAAACTGGACTCCTCTTATCAAATGAGTTTCCTGTTCTCATCCCACTCTCTCTTACCTCTGTGCCTACGAAGGCACCTTTTCCTATACCTGAAATCCTTCTCACCTGAAGAGTCATAGCACTGGAATCACAAGTTCTCAGTTCAAATCCAATTTTTAAAGTTTACTATTTGGGAGATCTTGGGCAAGTCACTTACTTTGTGCCTCACTTTGCTCATCTGTAAAATGAAAGGGTGAAGTATATGTCCTTTGAGATTCCTTGTAGTTCTTTATCCATGATTCTGACATGATCTTACTTGCTGACAAAAATCACTTTTTTTCTCCAAGGTCCAACCTATGTTTTTGAAGCCTTTCCTAATTTCCAGTGATCTCTCTTTTCTCAAATTTCAAATTTCTCATAGCATTTTGTCTGTACTCATCCTTTGAAGTTATTATCTTGTAACATTTATCATGGTTGTGTATGTTTATGCCTTTTCCATGCTGTTAAATAGCAATCTCCTTAAGAACAAGACCTCTATTAATCTTTGTGTCTATATACAGAGTATAATACCTTGCAAGAAGCCAGCACTTAATGAATGTTTACAGAATTAAAATGCATATATCACTCTCAAATAATCAATAAATTGATATAAACAAATTATGAGCTCACTGTGTTCCAAGGGCCGAGAATGCAAGAACAAAAATGGAATGGCCCCAAAACAAAGTTGGAGGAGGTGCAGAGACATCAATATAAAATTAATATAATTTTTTGGAGGAGATACTAACAGCTGGAGGGTTTGGGGAGGATCAGAAGAGGTCTTATTTAGAAGATTCCATTGGATTGGGCTTTTAAGAATCTAGGGGGTTTAAGAATAAGAAAGGGAACAAGGAGAGCATTTAGATACAAGGGAATAATCTGTACAAAGACACAGAGAGCCTAAGCTCTACCTTCCTTGGTAATAGACTTTTGATCTTCTTAACCTATCTTTCTTTTTTATTTTCTATCTCATCCCAGCCACTGGCAATCCAAAGTCATCTTTGTATCCTTGTGAAGGATTGTTTTGGGTTAATATGTGATTAATATAGGTTCTAGTCAATAGCCTGATCAATAAAAAACATTCGGGCCAGCTTCACTAGTGATGCTGTATTTGCAAAATGACATAAGAATAGCAAAAGAGATGGTTTGATGAAAAGGATGAAGTCCTGGGTTCCAGGGGCCATTGTGTTAACTTGGTGCCTGTATAGCTGGTGATTACAAATTTGTTTTCCAAATGGGCTTTAGACATTGGGCTCAGAGTTATGGGGATCCCTAGATTCTTTTTCTTCTTTGTCAGTTGAACAGATAATACTATCTCTTTGTAGAAGTTATTGTCACTTCAGGATATTATACTAATTTCTAATCAATTGATTATATTGATTCCAACTTTTATCAATAGAGGAAGTTGTCCTAGAAAAGGGAGTTATTGAGAAGGGTAACATAGTAGGTCATTCTTGTATAGCATGCTACCATCTTCACATTCCTTTTTCTTCTTTTCTTTCCCTCATCTTCCTTTCCCAACAAAAACTGGATGTGGGATGAGGAGAGATGTTAGGGAGAGAAAGGATAGACCATGGTGGATAAATCTAATCATGTTTGCCTTGATATTATGAAGCGATTGAATTCACTAAAAATATGTCACATAATCTCAATTGGGTCCTCACAGCAGGAAGGGAAATATTCTACTCCTCCCTAATTGATTGTTACCTTGCTCTTCACAGCAATTATTCCAGATCTCATCATCTCTTATATTTTTCCATGATGCCATCTTCTCCCACTTTTTCTAGTAAAGATCTGTTTCAATAGGGTGTTGTAATGCCAGAGAAACTGAGCAAGATAGAGATTAGAGAGTACTTAATGATTTATTGAATGGAGAAATATATTGGAACCAAATGGATTCATGGTTTGGTCCCAGGGCTGAATGAGACTCTCTAAGAATCCAACAGAGTTCTCAATGACATATATACAAGTGGCTCAGACAGCAGGGGGTAGACTGAGGCAGGAGGAGAGTCAGGGTACTGAGAGGGGGAATGGGATTCTGACAGGATGGGGTGAGCCATCAGAGATGAGATGACATAATTGGGGGAGGCACCCCGGAGATGGGAAGAGGCATCTTGAAAAGACAGTATCTGACATTCTGATAGCTTGGGATGGGGAAGAGGCATTCTGATATTCTAAAACTTAAGATCTTTTATCTTTATCAAGTATTCTGATAAAGAGAGGGGGGAGTTTTTGCAGGATTGAGAAGTGGGGAAATGGAGGCAGGACTGAGGATAATTAGGGAAACTGACTCAGGACAATAAAAGAGAATCATGGGATAACAATGTTGGTAAATGTTTAACAATAATCTCTCTTAAAAAATACACAACATACTTTTAAGGTTAATTGCTTTATTAGTATTTTCTCTATTACACTATTAAGTCTAGACAATTAAAATAACTCACATCCTATTTAATAGTAGTCTATTTCCAAGGTATAAATGCTCACAATGAAAATGTAATATCAAGCTCTCAGGGACTAGTTTGAACTGGTTTCAGCATATCTATGACTTATTTTCAAGCTTCACTGGAAAAAATTAAAGCTTCTTCTCTTCCCTTCCCAGCCCCCCTCAATGAATAGCACTTAGACATCTCCACTATCTTCTCTTTCAGGACAGTATCAGATGAAAAAGTGATTCCTCTTCTGCCCAGGGCAATCCCTTCAAATAAACCTTTCATCCCATCTGTTTCTCTAGCCTGTAGCTCTCACTAATCTCATCATTCTCTTTAATATTGTGTTTCCTTACCTGCTGGCTCCATCCTGCTGTCCATGAACACTGACATATCTCCATCAGTAAAATAAAAACTTCTTTTGATCCCACTGTCCTTGCTAATTATCTCCTTGTATCTTTTCTCCTGTTCCCAGCCAAACTCTTTGAGAAAATCGAGGTCATTCTTGAAAATTGACATACTTTTCATTGTTGTTTACTACTTCTCATACATGAAATGGCCCTCATTCTGTCTGACCTTTTTGCTTCTATAATGAAGGTACCAGATTAGTGGAAATAGGATGAGAGGGTAATAAATGTCATTCACATTTTCATCCAACTATGAACATGAATGCACTCAATGATTTCTGGTCATTTATTCAAGATGGACTACTTCATTCTGTGATGAAGGAAATGGAAGATCATGAAAAATAGAAAAGGATCCCAAGATTGGAGAACGGTAAATACCCCAATTTTCAAAAAAAGGAAGATAATCGATCCTGAAAATTATATGCCAGTGAGCTGACCTGTATGTACTTCCTGGCAAAATTCTAGAATGTATTATTATAGAGATGGTTAGTGGACATTTGAAAGAGGAAGAGGTGATTGCAAAAAGTCAGTCTGATTTCATCTAGAAGAAACCATGCCAGATTAATCTTATTTCCTTTGTTTTGACAGGGTTACCTAATTGGTAGATCAAGAGTTTGCCAAAATTTTAACAAAACATTTGATAAAAGTACTCCCATTAGAAAGGGACTCACATGTACAAAAATGTTTGTGGCAGCCCTTTTTATAATGGCAAGAAACTGGAAACTGAATGGATGCCCATCAGTTGGGGGATGGCTGAATAAGTTATGATATATGAATGTTATAGAATATTTTTTATAAGAAACGATCAGCAGGATGATTTCACAGAGACCTGGAGAGACTTACATAAACTGATGCTAAGTGAAATGAGCAGAACCAGGAGATTATTGTATCTGGCAACAACAATATTATATGATGATCAATTCTGATGGACATGGCTCTCTTCAACAATAAGATGATTCAGACCAGTTCCAATGATTTTGTGATGAAAAAGCCAACTATACCCAAAGAGAGGACTGTGGGAACAGAGTATAGATCACATCATAGCATTTTCACTTTTTGTTGTTGTTTGCTTGCATTTTACTTTCTTTCTTATTTTTTTCCCTTTTTGATTTGATTTTTCTTGGGCATATATTGGATTTAACATCTATTTTTACCATGTTTAACGTATATTGGATTAGGGGAGGAAATGAGAGAAGGGGAAGGGAAATCAGAACACAAGATTTTGCAATGGTTAATGTTGAAAAATTATCCATGCATATGTTTTGAAAATAAAAAGCTTTAATAAAAAAAAAGAAAGTTTTTGAAAAAAAAAATACTCCCATTATTCTTGTGGTAGAATGGGGGAGATGTGGACTAGATGATCATTCAATTAGATGTATTCAGAATTGGTTGAATGGCCAGACTCAAAGAGTCCTTGTTAAATGATTCAATGCCAGCATGGCAGGTATCCAGTAAAGAGCCCCAGAGATTTGGGCTTTGTCCCAGGCCATTTAACATTTTTATTAATTAATTGTATATAGACATAGGCATCATTTTTATCAAATTTGCAGATGACACAAAGCTAGGAGATGATAGAATTAGAATCCAAAGAGATCGTGAGAAGCTACAGCCCTGGGGTGAATCTAATCAGATGATATTAAACAGGAATAAAAGCAATGCCTTATACTCATGTTCAATAATTTACTTTTGAAATACAGAATATGGAAGCAAGCATATGACAGCAGTTTGAAGAAAGCTGAAGGCTCAATATGGGTCAATGATCCAATATGGTAGCCCCCAAAACTAAGGCAATGTTGATTGATTGGATTGAAGGGTATATCTTCCAATAATAAGGAAGATACAGTTCTTTTTCTTCTGCCTCAGTCAGATCTCATTTGAAGGAGAAAATCGATAAATTAGAAAGTTTCCAGAGAAGGGCAACCAAGATGATAAAGACTTTGAGCTCAAGCAAAGGAGAATGGATTGAAGAAACTGTGAATGCTTATCCTAAAGGAGAGAAGGCTCAAGAGTGAAATGAAAACTTTAAGAATATGATGTATATGAAAGATAGATTTGATCTGTTTGATCTCATAGAGAAAATACCAGAACAGTGAGTGGATGCTGCAAAGAAATACCAGAAAGGTGGGGGAGAGGAATATAGCTTTCTAAATTAGAGCTATTCAAAGTGGGGGAAAAAAAAATGCTTTTAAAAGTGCTGGGTTTTCTCCTTTTTAGAAGTCTTTGAATTGAATCCAGATGACCACTTGTTTAGTATGTTATAGTCTTTTGGGTATGAAGTAGATTAAAAGAATACTAAAGACCAACTCAAAATTCTCTGATTCTGCAGAAGTTTAGCTGATATAAAATAACTACAATGATAAGGTCTGAAGAGCCCAGGAATTACCTTAAACAACAATCACTTGATTTTTTGCCAACTTGAAAGAAAGGACAACATTGGTTTAGATGATCTGTGCCAAATAAATTCTTAAGGATCCTTTTTCTCAACTCTCATTCCTTTCTACTAATGTCAAATCTTCAGAGTTTGACTATATATTCCTGTCAGGGATCTAAGGGCACTTCTGAGAATTCAAGGGTAAAATTCTCTGTTGTCATGGCTTGAGCCTTCATCATTGTGTTTCCTTCTAAAGTTGTCAGTTGAGAATCTTTTAGTCAGCCAACCTTAAGTTACTTTTGGAAAGAAGTATTTGCTAACAGTGGTATAGCAAAAACAATTAGTTCTGAATACTCTCCAAAAAGTCTGTGACACACTCTCCTACAAATACATAGAGTTTGGCAGAAAGTAATTTAAGCTTAGAAAGCACAAGAGACAAAGAGGTCAACCTAGAGGTCCTGGATGCTAGAAATCCTTTTCTCCCATCTCTAGGGTGATCAATACATTCAATATATTACCTGTAGGTAGATTTAGAGGGTTTTTTTTTTTTTTTTCTGATCTTCTCTTGTGGATTTCTTTTGTGAATCTATGTACGTTCTGTCTTTTGCTCACAATATAGATGTTGTTATCCACTGAGGATAGTGATAAGGCACCAATTGGAAGATAAAAAAAATTGCAGGACAGAAGAGGAGTTAAGAAGATCCAAACTGAAACTGGGGCTAAAATTTATCTTCCTCTCCACAATTAGCCAGTCCTCTATAAGCATAAAGGTAATGATCCTGATAGTGTAAAGGGTTCAAACTGCTCCCTGCTAAGTGACCTTTTTTATATGCATCACAGTCAATTGTTTTACATGTGCAACAGTGGACCTCACCTATGAAGAATCACAGCTCATTCTCCTTCCTGAATTCTGAGTGAAACTAATGAATCCCAACAGCATGCTGCTTCTGGAGGAATCTATTAGGACAGGTGTCATTTCCAATTTTGTCCTTACAAAGAAAGAGAAGTAAAGGGAGGGTTTAAAACAGGAACCAAAATATATCACCCCAAACTTAAGGCAAAGAAGAGATACAAAAATCTACAAGATAACAAGAATGAATTTCAAGAAAGTCTAATAGAATGACTTTTATGTAAATGGTTTTCATGGCTTCACATGTGTGTTTTCACTGGGGAGGAGGAGGGATGGGCGGGTAGTGGGGAGGGAGAAAGGGAGAAAATTTGGAACCGAAAGTTTTAAGCACAAATGTTAAAATTTTTTTTACATGTAATAGGGAAAAAATAAAATATTAAATAAAAAAATGAGGCCTGAAGAAAGTTGTCTTGATTTACTAACCAACATTGCACATATCATACCCCACACCACTTACTCTTAAAATAATAAAAACAAGCTATAAGATGACCTGACTGATTTCTTCTTGACATCAGTTGGAGACAAGGTAGTTTTGTTGAGCAAAAAAACCCTAAGTTTTCTCCTAGACTTAGACAGACTCCAAAACCATTTCAAATAGAATGGATTAGGATGTGGACTTTATTGTAGCTCTGAGACCTCTTAAACATCCACACAGTAAGACCACAGACAGAATGGTAGCTCTGTAAAATGCTGAACATTTTATTGTGGCAGGCAGATCAGACAGCTGGCATTCTTACAAATAAGTAGGAGCTAAATCAGAGTAAATCTGAAGTCTTAATTCACCTCCCATATTTTGTAGATGAGGAAACTGAGATTCAGAGTGGGGAAATCACTTTTCTGGGGCTGCACAACTCAAATAAGTGACAGAATATGAAAACTTTTTTTGTTTTGTTTTGTTTTTTTCAATTTCACATCCTATGATCTCTTTGCATTACACTATTTTCAGGAAAAATCTGCCCAATACTTTAGAGAAGCACCGTAAACTTAACCCTTTAATGGCTTTATAGCTCATAGAATCACAGTTTTAAAGATGGAAAATATTTCAGAGGCTATCTAGTTCAACTGACTCATTTTACAGGTAAAGAAACTGAGAATCAAAGAGGTTAAGTGATATTGTTCAAGACTATGCAGAAGATAAATGTTTAGGGTTGTCTGAAGATTTGAATACTAAAATGACTTTTTCAGTATATGTAATTATATATAAATTCAATAAACATTAAAATATTTAATATTTTAATTAATTTAATTTAATAAAATGTGCTAGGCATTGGGGATACAAATATAATAATAAAACAAAACTCTATTCTCATGGAGCTTTTACTCTTAAGAAACAGAGGAGTCATGCATAAATAAACATGATATATACTCCTTCTAGGCTTTCTCAACTGCCATTCACATTGAGAGGGGGGGGGGGGGGAGGGTCTCCAGAGGACAATCAACTATAATGTTTCCTTTAGGTTTTAGGAGGAGGGGTTTCTCTAGTATAGTTGCTCTTATAGCCCCACCCACTGGGCCCCTTCTTAAAAGCTAGTCAGACCTAATTAGCTTTTATAAATGGAGTATTTACTGAAATGGTAAAGTAATAACAGTGGGCATATCTCAAAACACTGAAACATATTCTCCTCTCAAAAATGCATGGAACTTTGTGATAGTGAGCTGAATTTTAGGCAGAAAATGTGGTAAAGGGGCAATTCACAGCTCCTAGCTTATGGAGCTCTTTTGTGGAGTTCTTGTGAAGTTTCCCTTTGGTGTATATAGCTTTATTCTGGTCTCCAAGGGTCATTGTACTTGTAGAATTCTAGCACTGGCTTCCTGGGTATTTCTAGTTTGTCTTAGCTCTTGATGTATATTCTTCCATCACTTATTGATGGTCCAGGACCTTGCTACCAACAATGACACAAAGTGACTCTAAATCTTATAACTTAGAAATTCACAGAGTAATCCTCTGGTCAAGGTGGACATGGTAGAAAGCTAACACTCTTTCCTTACCCTTGTCTTCAAAGGGCTAGTTAAGGCTAGCTAAGAATTGTTCCACTGTTAGGTTGGCCTGTCACTGAAACACTGGATTCCAAACTGAGTTACTATCATACCCAAGCTTCTCTGTGTGAGAATGATTCTCTTTAGTTATAATCACAAGAGTGGTTCATCTATTATCATTCAATTTATGTCAAATATGTATCTTTGATTCTGTAACTCAAAGAGAGATTTTCACCTGATAAAAGTGTTTAGGAGAAGAGCATCTTACTGATATAGACAGATAGATTAGATATAGATATATATGGAGGTTGCAGGATATTCCTCTACATAAGACAGCATTATAAGTGCAGAGGAAAGGTATAAGTAAAGTTCAATAAGAAATTTGAAGAGGGAAAGATCATTTTCATTTGGAGAAGTGTTTAAGAAAAAAAGAGGAAGAGTTAGGAGAAATCAGAGAAGATTAAATGGAGGAAGTGGCTTTGGAGTTAGACCTTGAAGGAAGAGAGGGACTTCCACAGGCAGAGGTGGAAGAGGGAGGACAGTGAGAGCAAAGAGACTAATGGGGAAAGAGATGATGAAAATAGGGCTAAGGGGATAGATAGTCCATTTGGTTGGAAAGTAAAGTATATAAAGGAGATTAGCCTGAGTTAACACTAATTCACTATACTGTATTAAAAATCTCAAAACATTTTCCTTACAAAAACCCTATGAAAAAGGTTGTGAAACATTACCTTTCCCATTTAAATGATGAGGAAACTGAAGATCTGGAGGAATTGTAATTTGCCCATGATCATATAGCTTAAGGTGGGTTTTAGGATCCTAAGGTCCAGTACAGATTCCATGATACTAGTAAAGGTTAAGATTAAGTTGTGGAAACATGAAGTTTATGCTTTATTTGGACAGCACTGAGAAATTAATGAATGTTCATAAGTAGACAAGAAATTAAACCAGATTATACTAGAAATGCAGAGAGAAAAGAAAAAAGAAAAGACCAGGGACAGGAACATATCTACTATTTACTCATATCTATTATTCGTCACTCTAAGATTAGGAGTCAGGAGGCCTGAGCTGAGTCCAGGCTCTTCTGTTAATTAGATGTTTCATTTTGGCCAAGCTATTAATTGCTTTATGTCTCTGTTCCTCATTAATCAAATGCATTTAATAATACATTACCCTACTTGTCACACAAGAATGTTGTGAGAACAAGAAAATTATAGATATGAATGCCTTTAAAAATTTAGAGGTAAAGTATGATTATTGAGTATGTGGAATCTTCACTGAATCAGTAAATATTGGGCAAGGATCAATATGCCCTGAAGAGGGTGAAAAAAAAACTTGCCTTTCCCATACCTCTAAAACTCTTCTTCCTTCTCTACTTTTGTCCTTCCATACTGGTGAGGTCAGGGTTGCTATGTGATGCAGTTGATAGAGTACTATGGCCTGGACCTGTGGCTTGGAGTCAGGAATATTCATGTTCCTGAATTCAAATCTGACCTATGACATTTATTAGCTGTGTGACCTTGGCCAAATCATTTAATCTTCATTTAAGCCTCAGTTTCCTCATCTGCAAAAAACAAACTGGAGAAAGAAATGGCTTACCACTCCCATGTTTTTGCCAAGAAAATCCCTAATGGTGTCATGAAAATTGGACATGACAAACTACTGAAAAACAAAAGCAGTAGAGTTATTGAGTTTCTTTTTAGCTACTTTCATCAATCAATTACAAATTTCTTTGATTATTGTCACATTAGGATAGACTAGAAAATGGGACTCAGTCTCAAGCTATTATAATAATGGGAATATAGATGAACAACAGATGTATAAACATGAAGGGAAATGAATATGAAGAACAAGAGTTGGGGTTTCCTATTTTCTAGGGCAACTCTTTCTGGAACTGAAGTATTTAGACTGCTTAAAAAAAACACTTCTAATTGCTTTTGCTGGGATTAATTAATTGATTGATTTGCTAGGAAATTTTTCAGATTACTGGGCTTTGGGGGCTGGGAGTTTCTACTGCAGGTCATCTACTGAAAACTCTAGTAGATCTCAGACGGCACAACCCCCTTTTATAACCTTTCTATGTGCTTTATTTTTTTCTGTAAAATATCTTAGGATTTTTGTCATGGATAACTTCTCATCACGTAAGGAGTGTGGCAACAATGAATTCTTAGATCAAGCTATAAACTAGTCTAACTCTTTTGAAAAGCAACCTGAAGTTGTTTAATGAAAGTGGCTAAAATGTGAGCTAATGATCTCATCACTAGGCATATATTTTAAGGAGATTAAGGAAGATTTAAAGAGAAAATAGGTCTCATAGGTGATTCAGGCCAATTCCAATAGACTTATATTCGAGAGAACCATCTGCATCCAGAAAGAGGACTGTCAGAACTGAATGTGGATCACAGCATAGTTTTTTCACCTTTTTTATTGCTGTTTGCTTGCTTTTTGGTTTCTTTCTCATTTTTTCCCTTTTTAATCTGATTTTTCTTGTATAGAATGATAAATGTGGAAATAAGTAATGTGCATAAAAAGAATTATTTAACATATATTGAATAACTTGCTATTTAGGGGAGGAGATGAAGGAAGGGAAAGAGAAAAATTTGGAAAACAAGGGTAAGAGTGAGTGTTGAAAACTATTTTTTCATGTATTTCAAAAATAAAAAGCTATTTTTTTTTAAAAAAAGGTCTCATATTCAGTAAAATATTTGTAGCAGTGTAGCAAAGAGTTAGATACATTGTTTGGGGAATGGCTATATACACTGTGCCATGAATGCAATGGGAGTAAGCTTTGAGTAAGACATGGGGAAAAAAAAAGACTTCTAGTTAAGATAGAATGTTTAAAAATTGTGGAAAAACTCACTTTTCCTACATAAATGCCAAAAAATATCTGATAAGGCTTCCAGAAAAATCAGTGAAACTCCAAATGAAAATTAAGTAAGCTCTTTTGTTCAATCCAGAATTGTAGCTCAAACTGGTAGAAGGTAGATCTATGTAAGAGAAGCCAGTGAGTAGAAAAAAATATATATTATATTCATGTTTTGGGTGCATCTGTTAGAAATAATTTTATTAAGTAAAATTATTCTAATCTAAATAGTTTTCTGCTTAGAAAGAAAAATTTCCAAATTGAAAGTTTTCTCCTATTCTTAGATATTTATTTTATGTAATTTAAAAAATATCATAATTTATAGGATTTACAGGATTCTTCAATAAAGTAAACAGTTCAGTAAACAGTTTACTTTGTTATGAAGAACAATGGTCACATAATTTAACCTTGGATAATCATTTTCCTAAAATTGTTTGTTCCCTCTGGGTCTGTTTCCTTTAAAAATTCTTCTTTCCAGCTGGTCTAAGGTAAACCTAAGAGAAATTTCCATTAACTGAATGGATCAAAGAGACTTCTTCCTTTTGATCATACTTCTAATCCCTTCAGGGTCTTGGGAAAGAGGGTTCTGCTCTTAAGTGGATCAATCAAGGGTCCTTAGTTTTGTCTGATCATACCCTTATTATTTCAGGGAGAAATTCTTTCCTGGCTGAAAAGTCTGAAATAGGATAATTTTTAAAATGCTTTCTGAATATTTCTAAAAGAGGAAGCAGAGGAGGCTTTAGTTTACTTTCACAAATCTGAGGTCCAGTAAATAAAACTGAAATCTTTTATTGCTCTGAACATCATGAGTTGTAAGCCAATGTGAGTTCCAGAAATCAAGGACCACTAGCTAGATATCTGGAACCTTAGACTACCAGAGCAGATATTTATAGAGTAGAAGCTGTTCTCATATGAGTGAATATGAATGGAATGAATTCTCCCATAAAATGTAGGAAGGTCATTGAATAGATTAGAAAGCTGAATACAATAAAATATTATTTGTAAGAAATGCATTTAAAGTTATCCAAGAGTTAAATTGAGGGTCCAGAGCAGAATTTTTTATGCTTTAGCTAAATTCAAAACAAAACAAAACAAAACAGGCATAGCAATCATGATCTTAGATTAGACAATAGTGTTAAAAGGTTAAAAGAGATAAGAAGAGAAACTACATTATACATAAGGGCACCGTAGATAAAGAAATAACATAGTTACTTAATGCATATGTAGCATATGGCCTAGTATTTACACACTTGAAACAAAAGCTCATAAGATTATAGGAAGAAATAGGAAAAAAAAAAACCCACCCTAATAATATTTAGATACTTCAACGAATGAGTATGAGAATGAGAAAAGACCAACAAAAAGATTTAAATAAGAAAGAAGTTAAATAGAATTTTAGAAAAATTAGATGTGTAGATCTCTGGTGATTACTGAATAAGAATAGAAAGTACTACTTTACATGGTACATTTACAAAAATTAACAATGGGTTAGTTCATAAACAAATACAAAAAAGCAGAAATATTAATTAAGTAAATCTGTAATAGACTATAACACAATCAATACTGAAACCAAATAGTATAAGTCTAAAGAACTCATTGGCCAAAGGCCAAATAATTGTTATCATAGATACCTTCCTGAAACAACATCACAATAATGAAATAATCTACCAAAACTTTTAGGACAGAATCAAAACAGTCCTTAGGGGAAATTTTATATCTGTAAATATTTTTCATCAACAAGAGAGGAAGGACAAATCAATGAATTAGACATGCAACTAAAAACATTAGGAACACAACAAAGTATAAAGTTTTAACCATAAACAAAAAAAGTGAATTCTATTAAATATTCAAACATTAATTCTGGTATTAAATAAAGTGTGTACAAAAAGAGAAAGAAGGAATGCTGTCAAACTCTTTCTATAGCACAAATATTGTCCTTAAACCTAAATCCAAGTGAGATAAAGAAGAGAAGGGAAATTATAGACCAATATCTCCAATGAATCTCAGTACAAAAATATTGAATAAAATATTAGCAAAGAAACTATCATGATATATTAAAAAGATGACATACTCAAACCAAGCTGAATATATACTGGGAATTCAAGTTTGTTTTAATAATAGAATAACTAAAATCACATTAATAACAAAAATTTAAAAATCACATTACATCTATAGATGCAGAAAAAGCTTTTGACAAAATATTTATATTTTTATTATTTTATATTTGTTTATATTATTTATATTTTTATTTTACATTAAAATTTATATTATATTGTATATTAAAAACTATAGATATAAATGGATCATTCCTTAATATAGCAAATAATATCTATCTAAAACAAAGAGCTAGATTTAGCTATAATGGAGAAACAGTGGAGACTTTTCCAATAAAATTTTAGGTAAAGTGAGGATATTCATTGTCATTACTATTATTTAAACTTGTTCTAGTTGTGCTTGCTTTAGTAATAAGATGAGAAAAAGAAATCAAGGGAATAAGCATAAGCAAAGAGGAAATAAAATAATCACTTTTTACAGATGAAATGATGCTTTGCTTAGAGATCTAGAGAATTAGCTAATAAGTCAATTGAAATAATTAGTAACTACAATTAAGTAGAAGTATTTAAAATCAACCCCCAAAATCATTAGTTTTTTCATACAATATATTGCTTACAAAACTTTGTAGAAAGAGATAAAAAACAAAAGTCCATTAAAAATAGCTATGAATGCATAGTTTTATACATTGGCATATATTGGGAATCCAATTATTACAATATAAGAATTATACATATTAAAGTACAAAACACTTTTGACATAAATAAAGATACTTCTAAATAATTACTGAAATAGTAATTGTTCATGGTTTGGTTTGCTGATATTATAAAAATGAGATTAGCTAAATTAACTTACAGAACCATCAAAAAGTTACTTTATAAAGAGGAAAGGGAACTACATGTGCAAAAATATTTGTGACAACCCTTTTTGTAGTGGCAAGAAACTGGAAACTGAGTGGATGTTTATCAATTGGTGAATGGCTAAACAAGTTATGATATATGAATATTATGGAATATTATTGTTCTTTAAGAAATGATCAGCAGTATAATTTCAGAGTTACCTGAACTGATGCTAAGTGAAATGAAAAGAACCAGGAGATCATTATATACAGCAACAGCAAGATTATACGATGATCAATTCTCATGGACATGGCTTTCTTCAACAATGAGGTGATTCAGACCAGTTCCAGTGGTCTTGTGATGAAGAAAGCCATCTGTACCCAAAAGAGAGGACTCCCCCCCCCCAACCCTGCTATCCAATTTTTGGGGAGGGTGCTAGATGTGGAAGTGGAAGTTATGGTCCTTTGTCATGCAGGGCTCTGGCCACTGCTCAGGGCTCACAGCTGCCAGGAGTCCTAAATCTTCTATTGCTAATTCTACCTGTACTCCTGCCACTCCCACTGCTCACACCATCACTGGTCCTGCTGTTTTTCTTGCTGAGTACATTTGCTCCTCCATGTCCCTTCCAGTACTACTGTTTTGGGAGCTGGAAAACTATATGCTGCAGCCACATTTTATTGCAGAAATTGCCTGGGAGCCTGTTTTAGTTAGGCACAACCTCAGTATCTTGGGCTCCAAATTGATAGCTTTGCATACTTACTGCTTTTGCTGGGAAGGAATTACCTACAGCAGAAGGGGATGGGCTGCACACCTGGCTAACCTCACACCTACTGCTCAATCCAGACAACAATTAAGTACCATGAGGGCCAAGCAAGTATTAAGTGCTTTTTCTCCTTGAAATGTTTCATACCAAATTTGGTGAGTTTTGAGTTTTGAAGCAGACAAGTGTCAAGGTAATTGCTTGAGAGAGTATATAAAGAAAGGCACTTTAAAGAAAGGAATTGATGGCAGAGATATGAATTGGTCCAATTATTTTGAAAACAATTTAGAAATACATCCTAAAAAAACCCATGTATACCATTACTGGAAATCCCCTAAAGAGATCAAAGAAAGAAGGTAAAGATCCATATAGCAATTCTTTATTGTAGCAAAAAATAGGAAATATTCATATTTATTGATTGTTGTCAAATTTACAATTTAAAAAAGAGAAAAAAGGCAAACTGGCAAATATAGAATAGCATGGGAAGACAATATGAACTAATGATACCAAGTAAAATAAATTGAACTAGGAAAACAAGATACACAATTTCTTTACTCAAGAAAATGGAAAGCTTAAAAATGAAATAATCAAAATTAAATTTTACAAAATTATAATGACCACATTTAGTTCTAAACAAGAGATCAGGAAGCATCTTCCCCCATTTCCTTGCAGAGATGGGGCACTATGGGTGGGAAGCACTGCAGAGAACATAAATTAGGGACTTTGAGTTAAGGCTTTTGGCGACACATGCCACATGACTGCTTCCACTAAATGTCTGCTAGTTGTGCTAGCTAATCTGTTCTGACTTTACTTCTCCTTTAAGTTCCAGCCCAGCTGGAGCAGAACATTAACAGTCATGCCCTGTGGCAAGGGTGTTATAAGCCAGCATTGACAGCTGTCACTTTGAGCTATCACTCAGAACTTGAGCCACTTCATATTCCATTTCATTGTAGCAGCAAATCCTAGGAGTACTGGGCTCTCAGCATAGCGCATAAGGTACTCTGCTAGTGACTCATGGACTTCTTTTTCTTTCTTTAATAAACAGCTGAAGAACTATCTTACACCTCAGCAAGATTAAAATGTAATAGAAAAATGTTTAGCAAAATAAACACAATACAACAACAGTAACAATATGAACAAGACACTATGGATCTATTTGTTTGATACTATTTTTCCTGATCACCCCAATTCCTGTGTTTTTCCTCTTAAAATACCTTGTATCAAACTTCTTTGTATATATTTGTATTTATTTACTTTATATTTATATTTTTCATATATGTATCTATCTTGACAATAAGTGCCTTGAGAGTCTGGGTTTTCATTGTTTACATTTACATCTCCATCATTTTAATGGTGCCTGGCAGATTGATAGAGTTCTGTTATCACTGCTGCTGCCATTGTTAGTTTTGGTATAGTAGAGATAACATTATCTCTTCTTGTTTTTGTCTTTTACTTTCTCCACATTTCA
The DNA here is from genome assembly GCF_048593235.1 of Sminthopsis crassicaudata. Taxonomy (NCBI): domain Eukaryota; kingdom Metazoa; phylum Chordata; class Mammalia; order Dasyuromorphia; family Dasyuridae; genus Sminthopsis; species Sminthopsis crassicaudata. The sequence continues at coordinate 79,032,367 of NC_133618.1, read as the reverse complement.
ACCTTTCAGAGACTTTTTTCTCAGTATTTTCTCCATCCTCAGTTTCCTGTCTTGGGACTATTCATTCTTCAACTTTACATATAGCTTCCGGGAGATGTAGTCCTTTCCCCTTTTAATACTTCTCTTACTCCAAGTGGGGTTTTCTTTTCTATATGTACCATCTTAGATTTGGGTAATTATTACTTTTCATTTAGACTAACTGAAAGGGGACCACGATGAGATTTCCTTTGTTGCTTATGTAGTATGTTGCTTATCTCATGAAGATGATCTTTATAATGTGACATAATTTCAACAACACAGCAAACTGGATACTTTACCTAAGAGTATCATAGATGAACATTGTTAGATTTCATATTGATATGGTAAAAGTTACTATAAGTTTCAGATAGACTCTTGAACTATGAATGTAGAGATAAAATAGTATACACGCTGCACAGTTAGTTCCATTTAAAAATTCTTGACACTGCTGTGACTTACCAGTCTCACAAATCAATAGCTCCCCTTCCAAAGGAGCCATGGGCACCGAATTTGTAATCTCTTCTTAGGCTAAATTCACCTTTGATTGCAGTTTGTTGCACCAACTTGTCTCAAGAGTGTGGTTGTGTAATCTTATTTCATAGAATCACAGAAATTTAATTTCTTTATCCATAAAATGAGGAATAGATGAATTAGATGATATATCAGCATTTTTCCAGGTCTAAATCTATCCTTTAGGTCTGGACAGAACAAGTCCAGTCCTTTTTGCACATGATCACATTTTAAACTTATTTGAAAAAACCTGTCATAGCCCATAGTTACATAACTAGTAAATGGTAGAGCATTTAAGTAATCTCTTTTCCAGGCTAAAGATGTGCACATTCTTCCAGAGAACCTCATGCATATGGTTTTGAGTTTATCTTGCTCACCTTCCACTGAATCCACTCCAATTTCTCAATAATCTATCTAAAATATAGCTCCCAGAGCTAAAGGCATTGCTTCAGATGTGATGCAAGCAAAGCATAGTAGAATAGGACTATTTTCTTTCTTTCTCAATAATGTATTTCTATTTATGCAATTTGACATCCCATGTTGATTGTGCTGATAGTATCAAATCTCAGAATGCTTCAGATCTTCCATTCATAGATCTATGACATTTAAAAATATTTTTAAAATAAATTTTCACCTGAGAAGGCTTATATCAACTGATACAAAGTGAAGTGAGCAGAACCAGGAGAGCATTATACACAATAATAACAATATCATAATGATGATTAATGGTGAAAGACTCAGCTGTTCTAATCAATGCAATGATCTAAAACAATTCAAAGGAATCATAAAGAAAAAAATAGCTATCTACATTTTGAGAGAGAACTGATTAGCTTGGAGTGCAGATTAAAATATCATTTTTCATGTAACTAATTTCTCTTGTCCTTTTATTTGCAACATGGTTAATATGGAAAAATATTTTGTATAACTTGATATATATAATTGGTTTCATCTTATTTGCCTTTTCAAAGAATGGAGAAGGGGCTAAAAGAACTGAGAACATATCAAACTGTGCATACCCTTTGACCCAGCAGTGGCTTATATCTCAAAGAGATCTTAAAGAAGGGAAAGAGACCTGTATGTGCAAGAATGTTTGTGGCAGCCCTTTTTGTAGTGGTTAGAAACTGGAAACTGAGGGGATGCCCATCAATTAGAAAATGGCTGATTAAATTGTGGTATATGAATATTATGGAATATTATTGTTCTGAAAGAAATGACCAACAGGATGATTTCAGAAAGGCCTGGAGAGACTTCCATGAACTGATGCTGAGTGAAATGAGCAGGACCAGAAGATCATTATATACTTCAACAACAATACTGTATGATTATCAATTCTGATGGATGTGGCCCTCTTCAACAATGAGATGAACCAAATCAGTTCCAATAGAGCAGTAATGAACTGAACCAGCTACACCCAGTGAAAGAACTCTGGGAGATAACTATGAACCACTATATTGAATTCCCAATCCCTCTTTTTTTGTCCACCTGCCTCTTGGATTTCCTTCACAGGCTAATTGTACACTACTTCACAGGCCGATTCTTTTTGTACAGCAAGACAACTGTTTGGACATGTATACATATATTGTATTTAATTTATACTTTAACATATTTAACATGCATTGGTCAACCTGCCATCTGGGGAAGGGAGTGGGGGGAAGGTTTGGCAATTGTCAAAAAATAAAATAAAATAAAAAATAAAACTAAGAATTTAAGAGTTTTTAAAATAAATGTTAAAATAAAGTATAATTATTTAAAAATAAAATTTTATTGTCTACTGTTTTTTATACCAAAGTTCTTTCCAGTATTGCTCCATCTTCATATAACAAATAGTATTTTATTTTTAACAAAGTCTGAAACTATATACCAGTTACCAAGCCAGCAAACTTCCTACTTTTGTGAGGGGGTAATTTATCTTATTTCCTATTTGGAATTAAACTGGTTATTTTGATTGTTTTGTGCATGTTCTTGTTATTTATATGGTTGTAGTCATGGTAGACGTTATTCTCTTAGTTCTGCTTACTTTACTGTCTTTTAGATTGTATAAATGGTTCCACAATCCTTTTAAAAATGACTATTTTCATTTTCGTTTTTTGTCAATTTGCTGGATGAGTTGAAAGCTAAGGTTCATTTTGATTTGATTTTTTAAATTACTAGTGATGTAAAGCATTCTTTCATATGAGTATTAATAGTTTGTAGTAATTTTGAGAACTATGTTCCTATTCTTTGTTTATTTCCTAGGGAATGCTTTTTGGTCAATTCTGTGTTAGTTGCTTATATATCTTATTTTTAAAATTTTATCTGAAAGATATGAGACACAAATTTCTTTCTCATTTGAACTTCTTATCCCACGTGTATTAATTTTGCTTGTGCAGAAGTTTTTCAGGTAATTGAAATTATGTATTTTTATCTTTTGTCATCTACTCTCTTTTTTTGGTTGTTAAAAACATCCTTTATACATAGCTATGAAAAGTCTATGATCTGTTTTTCTTTTAATTTGCTTAGAGATCAGCTTAACCATCTACACATATTAAAAAAAAAAACAACAAAAAAAAAACAACTGGAATCCTAGAATCCCAGAATTTGACAGTTGTAAGGGACTTTATAAGTTAACTAGTTTAATTCATACATGAAAAGAAGCAAGTAATTGGGTGTTGGTTCTCTGTTTCAGGACCTCCAAGGAAGGAGAAATTATCACTTTAGACAACTCTCATTGTTAGGAATTTTATCTAATTTCAGACTGACCTCTTTCCAGTTTTCACCATTATTCTTGGTTCTTTCCAAAGTCTAATCCTTTCATCCCCTAAGAATTTTTTTTAAATTTGCAAACTAGTCACATATCTCTTTCTTCTCCCACTCTTTTCTTCTTTAAGATAAGAATCCCTAGCTCCTTCCTCCTATATAGCATGGTCTCTATCCTTCATCATTGTGGTTTTCCTCTCCTGCTTTTTATATAATTTATCAATGTCTTCACTTAACCATTGTGCCTAGAAGTAAATATAATATTCCAGATGAGGTCTGACATGCAGAGTGCAGTGAGACCAATACTTCTTTATTCCCAGAAGCTTTGCCTCTCTTAATGTAGCCGAAGCTTATAATAGGTTGCTATATCGTACTGCTGACTCATATTGAACTTGTAGTCCACTAAAATCCCCAGATCTCTTTCAGAATAATTGCTATTTCACCATGTTTTCTCATCTTGTACTTGTGAAATTGATGTTTTCATATCACATGCAAGTCTTTACATTTATCCCTCATTGAAGTTCATCTAATTAGATTCAGTCTAGCGCTCTACTCTGTAAAGATCTTTTTGTATCCAATCTTGTCATTTCCATTTATGCCATTATTTAAGTCTTTAATAGGATTGTTAAACAGCACAGAGTTAAGCACAGACTCCTGGGGTACTCCACTGGTGGTCTCCACCATTTTGACATTGAACTATTGACTACTCCTACCCAGTATTCTGAATCTAGGGCTGTGTTGGTGTGTTTAACAATCATCTGTATGACACACTTATAAGTTTTATCTGCATTTTTACCTTTTTCTCCATCATTTTCTTGAGTCTAGAAAAGTAACAAAATAATAAATCAAATGCTTATTTGTAGTATTGAGGATTTCTGAGGTGTGAATGCTCACATTGAAAATTTAACAATTGGTTCTTCCAGCATACTTGAATCTGAATCTATCTGATTGTATTATCTACATCTCTGTTAGAATAGAAGATATTTTATTAAGAAATTTGCTAAAATTTAGGTAAGCTATACACATAGCAATTCCCTTATTTACTAATTTAGTAATCCTGTTTGGAAAGAAGGAAATTGGGGTAATTTGACATAACTCATTCCTGATAGAACAATTCTGACACTTTAAATCTCTATTATCCTTTCTTTAAAAAAAATTTAATTTATGAAATAGAACATGCATCTTCATAGCATAGCATATAAAAAGATGATTGCACATGAAACTGCAAATCTATTATGTATAATTTGATAGTCCTTTTAAATATATGATAGTTACCATGTTAATTTCCCTCCCCCTTTTTTTCTTTCCTCTCTTTGCCCCCATATCCTGCTCTAGAGATGGGTGCCATTAGACACAAATAAGTACACACACACACTTTCTGTATAGGCCACAACTCCTAAGAGGAAGCTGAAAATGGGGATTTGGACTGAATCTTGGAATACACCAAGGAAACAAGTCAGAGGTGAAACAAATTCAGTGCACTTCAAACCTTTTAATGGAGTATTTGTAGATGAACAGAAAAAAATTACACATAATGAGAAGATAGAGAAAAATGATACTGTGATGTTGAAATGGTAAGTCAATTGAAATATAATTAAATTAAGTTTCTGTTAACTTTTTTGATTAACACGTCCCATCGTAGTGAACTTTTGTCTTGAAAGAACATTTTTTACTCTTAGACATGAATGGATATCTTTTTTTAGGTGGAAACTCTCAAAGGGTTGCCTGAATGATCCTCAATTAAATATGAAGAATAGAGAGAAGATCATGAACATTTAAAGTTGGAAGCAATATTATGGGTCATTTATCCATCTAATCTGAAAACAAACTCTTTGAGGGCAGGCACTATTTTATTACTGCCTTTGTATCTCCTGGGACTAGCAAAGTATCTAACCCATAATGTGTCCTTAATAGATCATTGTTAAATTGAAATCCTATACTTGACTAATGAGGGAACTGAGACATAGGGAGGACAGCAACTTCTCCAAGATTATACTTTTAATGGCTGAACTAAAACTCAGCCCCAGGTCTTTGGAGTTTCAGTCATTCCTTCCACCACATCACATTGATGGTCCTAGATATGTGGAGAATGACTTTGAGGGCACTTAAAGAGGTAATCAGTCATCATATAATCAACTCTCTGGAAAGGCTTCAATTGAAAGAGGGATTCTCTTTGGACAGGGGGGCTCTGGGAATGTTTTTCTTTGTGGGAGACAATGAGTTGATTGTTTGAGCACTACAGGGCTTCCCCAACAGAGTCCTCAATAGTCACTCAGAAGAAATAAGGCTACCAATACACAAAGGAAAAATACAATAGATGAAGTATGTGTATTGCTGAGATTATAACTTGCAGTTGAATGAATAGACCCCTGAATCTATTCACCCATCTATCCATTTGTCCTTTATCTCTACCTATTTATCTATCTCTCATCTATCTACACATTTATGTATCTATGCATTTATCTATAATATGACAGAGGCTATTGTTGGTCAATTGTTGCAGTCATGGAAAACCTGATACTTTATGACTCCATTTGGGGTTTTCTTGAAAAGATACTGGAGTGGTTGGCCATTTCCTTCTCTAGTTTATTTTACAGATGAGGAAACTGAGGCAAAAAGTGAATTACTCAGAGTCACCCAGCTTGTACATGTCTGGGGTCAAATTTGAGCTCAGAAAGATGGGTCTTCCTGATTCTAAACCTGGCATTCTCTCTGCTGTGTCACCTTAGCTGCCCCTAGGACAGGGGGTATGGATGAACAAAAAGACTGGGCATAGAATTTAGGTAAAGAAATGATTGGGTTTGGTTTCAACTCCACAAACAAGATACTCCTCCCAGGATAAGCTGATCACTTCAGATCTCATTTCTGTACTGCTCACTCAGGCTTAGATAGTCAACACCTTTCTACCTCTCTCAGTCTCTTCTCTCCTCTGATTGGAGAGCTAATGGAAGAGCAGGACCGTCTTCCTTTCCTTTAAAGAAGGCAAAACCTGGAGTTGGCAACTCTTTCTACTTTCCATCTTCAGCTCTGCTTGGTTTTAACTCCATAAAACGAGATGCCCCTGCTCAGGTTACCTCCCCCCCAGAAGACCCCCCCCTCCCCTCCTTCCAGCTTTGTGTGTGTGTGTGTGTGTGTGTGTGTGTGTGTGTGTTTTCTCTTTCCATTAGATCAGAAGCTCCTTGAGGGAAGGGACTATTTTCTTTTTTGTATCCCTGGTACTTAGCCTGATATGTAGTAGACATTTAATAAATACTAATTGAATCAAATTGACCCACATTTGAGAAATCTTCCAGTAATCTCTAGATACTCCCTGCTGCAAAGCTCTTTTTTTTATGACATTTTTTTCCCTACTGATGCTATATAGCTGCCAATCATGAGACACCATCATTTCAGAGGAACAAAATTGTAAGTGATCCAAAGGACAATGCAGAGACACATGGACAACTGAACAAATGACCAGACAAGCACAAATTGCAGCATCTTACCAACATTGAGTTACATACCAGATGTGCATAATAAACTTGGAAAGGTAGACTAAATTTAGACTGAGAAAGATCTTAAATGGTTTTAAAATGACAGGGGAGTTTGTCTTAGCAATGGGGAGCCAAAGGAGAGGAATGACGGGATCAGGTTTACTGTTATTAATACTATTTGGTGACTATGGGGAGGATTGATTAGCTGGAATGGAAGAAATTGGAGGTGAATATTGGAAGACCAGTTAGAAAGCGATTATAAGGTGAAAAAGAAACTCATACATTCACATATGTAATGGACATCATATTTCTTGACTTCTCAATGGGTAGGAAAGGGGCTGGAGAGGAGAGAATTTAGATTCAAGTTTTAAAAAGAATGCTAAGCAGCAGCTAAGTGGTACAGTGGAAAGAAAATAGGCTCTGGAATTAGAAGAAACTTAGTTTAAATCCAGCCTGAGACACTTACTAATTATGTGACCCTGGGCAAGTCACTTAATTCAGATTTCCTCCCTCCCCCAAAAAAGTGTTCAAATAAATTAATAAGCTTAAAAAAAAAAAAGAAAAGAAAAGAAAAGAAAAAGTTATTGCAAGAGGTGATGGTGGTCTAGAACAATGGTGTTGTAAATAAAGAGATGTTGAGGAGTTAGAATTAAAATTTGGCAAATTTTGGATAAGAGTGAAGAGTTAAGGATGACTATTCTGTATTAGACTCTGGGAATACAAAGAAAAAAGCAAAACACAATCTCTGCCCTCAAATGCTTCCATTTTATTGGTATCTTCTTTACTGCTCAGGCTCAAAACTGCTAAGTCTGGTTCTGTGACTGTAGGCACTTCACTTTAGTCTGCTAGGCTTCTTCATCTGTAAAATGGGGACAGCAATAATACCAGCCTCCCAGGTTTTTGGCAAGAATCAAATGAGGTAACATAGATTATTCTTTGTAAACCTTAATGAGCTATAAAATGTTGGCTATGATGATCATCATAATGATGATGCTTTGAAGTGATTCCACACACAGGCATAAACTTGTTTCTTTATTTTTATTAAAAATACTTCTCAAATTAATTTGGAACTATGCCCAAAGGGCTATAAAACTGTATATACCTTTTGATTTAGCAGTGCCACTACTGGATCATAAAAGAGATCATAAGAGATCATAAAAGAGAGAAAAAGCCCCACATTTTGCAAAAATGTTTGTAGCAGTTCTTTTGGTGGTAGCAAAGAACTGGAAAATGCGCAGTTGCCTGTCAATGGCTGAATAAGTTATGGTATATGAAAATAACGGAATATTATTTTCCATAAAAAATGATGAACAAGCTGATTTTATAAAGACCTGGAAAGATTTACATTAAACTGATGCTGCAAAACAAGTGGAACCAGTAATAAATACATTGTACACAGTAATAGCAAGACTGTGTGATGATCAATTATGACAATCGTTCAATGATCCAAGGCAAACCCAATAAACTTTGGATGGAAAATGCCATCTGCATCCAGAGAGAGAACTATGGAGATTGAATGTTAATCAATACGTACTATGTTCATTTTTTCTTTTCTCTTCTAGTTTTTCCTTTTTGCCCTGATTTTTCTTTCCCAAAATGTTTCATAAGAAAATACATTTAAAAAAATGAATATACATGAATAACCAAAAATGTTTTTATATATAACTGGGGAAAATAAAAATTTTAAAAGCATTTTTTGAGTTGTTGATTTTCTCGGCTCTAGACCAATTCCTCATTTTAAAAAAAATTTTTACTTTTGTTTTTACATAAGTAATTTTTTAAAATATTATTTCTGAATGTAGGCTCCATTCTCTCTTACATCTCCACCACCTAGTTCATGGTTTTGCTACTGCCATTTCTAATACTTAAATACTGAGAGTAAAGCTCTTGGAATAAATGTTGAATTAAGACAAGAATCAGATGAGTCAGTCAATGATATTCACTGGGCTCCCATTGGGAGCAGAAATGCGAACTAGATGCAGGGAAGATAGAACACATTCCAGTATTGACACTGTCTCTGTCCAGGGTAATTTGCAAAATAAAGAGAAAAAAGACACAGAAGAAACTCAGATGCCACTTAACATTTAGACAAATGAAATACTTATTATAACTCTGTGGTATTTATACAAGAAAAGGGGTGGCAAGCAAACAAATGATAGTGGAAAACCCAGGAATATGGTTTCAAGAAAACAAATGATAGTGGAAAACCCAGGAATATGGTTTCAACTCTCCCACTTATTGACTGTGGGATTATGGAGAAGTCATTTTCCTTTCTTGACCTCAGTTAAGTGGGTTAGGCTCATTGGCTTCTCAATTACCTTCTAGCCCTAATATTTCATGATTTTAAAGATGATCAAAATATCTTGAGCTCATTTTTTGAGCTTTTAATTGATTGCATGCTAAAATTAAGTATCAAACTGTTTAGGATGACCAATGCTTTCTCTAGTGGCATATATTTTACTCTGTCTGGGACAGCGCAATCCAGAGGTTGCTACCTTCCCAGAAGGAAATCAATTAATCAGTCAAATGTGTTTACATACACTGGCACTAAGTAGAACATTGTATAAATTACTAAGTAAAAATGAGTAGAAGAAAGGACTACGAAGCAAATGGGAAACATAATTATATGAGGAATATGCAGTCTGAAAAGAAAAGTTTTGAACTTTTGAGTACAAATTGTGACTGTCACTTACTACCTGATTAACCTCTCAGGTCTCAATTTCCTCATTTGTCAAATGAAAGATGACCTTTAAGATCCCTTCCAGTTCTAGTTGCATCATTCTATTGTTAAAAGGTCAATTCTTTATTCAGACTTTGGCCCTGATTAAAGAGGCAAAACTCAAGGGAAAAGAAAAAGGAATTTATTTTAAAAATGTCATGATAGCAACATTGTTGATGTGTAGATCATTAGAGATCAGTGAGAAATTCAAGATGGAGCCAGCTTTTACTGATAATTTTAATAATTAGATAAAAATAATTTGGATAGGTTCATGTCAGCCAAAGGGGATGGGCCATTCCATTTCAATTTCTCCCCAATTGTCACATCATAAAGAAATGGGATCATAGATAAGGGTAGGGATTTCTGGCTGTCCAACATGTAGGGATGACCTGCTATGTGTTGAATATCCATGTCAGCCAATGGGGATGGGTCATTGCATTTCAGTTTCTCCCCAATAGTCACATCATAAGGAAAAGAGATCATACATAAAGGGAAAGGATTTCTGGGCTAACAGGTAAGGGATGACCTGCTATGTATTACATAGCAGATAATATAAGATCTGCAGACTGGATGACACCTCTGCCAACACTGATTTGCATGATTTTTGATTAGGTAGATTACATTTAATCTCCATTCTTGTATTGTCTTCCTCAAAATTCATATCTGGTGAGCCAGGTCAGGGACTTGGACTCTTCCTTGCTGGTGGTAATTTTCTCCACTAAAGAAGTTTCTCTTGCTTTTAGTCAGCTTCAACCAATGGATCCAGGACTTCTAGAATTCTCAGACCTAGGCCAAATCATGTCTGACTCTGGACACATTCATTTGAGGTGGTGTTCAGTCAAAGCAATGCAAAGCAGAAAAGACACCTGGGGATCTATGTATAAATTCACTTAATGGAATCTTCCTTGGTTGTTAGCATGAGAGTGGTTGCCATGATGATGGGATGGGGAAGAACCTTTTCCTCCTCCTCACTGGAAGTCATAAAATTCCATGATATCACCAGGAGGGTTAAGATACATCTTGACTTGTAGCCTTATTATAGGGCATGAGGAGGACCAAGGAATTACTGACTTTGTCATTTCATTTCAAAACACCTTGTCCTTTCAGCACTGGGTCACTATCACATATACAGAAATAGCCAAGCAGTTTGTCATCTCCAACATGCCCCAATTCCAAGTCACACATGTGTTTGGCAAGAATAAGGCAGGTAATATCTTTGCATTCTCTGCATGGTTCACATTATGTTAAATATAGAATGAATATAAGAACATGAACAATAAGTATCCCTTTGGAGATAGATATTGGCAGTGCCATAGAATGATAAACCTTTTGGTCTCAAACTCAGAAGATGTAAATTCAAACCCAGGGTTTGACATTTATTACTTGTGAGACTTTGGATAAATAACTTTACCATTCTATCCTTAATATTCTCATCTGTAAAATGAGAATAGGATAGTAATTCTTGTGTCACCTATCATAAAGTTGTTGTGAGAATCAAAACAGATAATGTATGGGAAGCACTTAATAATGTGCTATATAAATATCAGTTATTATCATTATAACTGAAAAGATTGCATGACCAAGTCAGATGTATTTAGCTAAATGCATAATGAAAGAGGACAACCTTACATTGCATTTTGTCTTTTTTTTTTTCTGAGGCAATTTGGATTAAGTGACTTGCGCAGAGTCACACAGCTAAGAAGTGTTAAGTTTTTGAAGCCAGATTTGAACACTGGCACTCTTTCTGCTGCACCATCTAGCAGCTCTACATTGCATTTTGAAGGAAGGAAAAACAGTATTTCTAGTGATGTGCTCACTTGGAAAGAGACTTTTCTTTAGTTTATGAGGACCTTGCCTCACATAAGTTTCCACGTAGTCTATAGGTCAAAGGCTCATTTTTTTCTTCTAGGCCTTCCTAAATATCACCCTAACCCTCAGCATTAAATGATATTGAGAAACCTCCCCTTGTTGTATTACCCTATAAAAGAATACTTTTGATTTTCCATAAAACAGTCTGATTTTCTTTAGGGTAGAATTTGACCTCTGCTATCAGGTGTGTTAACTATCCTTTTTATACAGTAATTCAGGGGTAGAGTAATATGACTATATTTATCTAATACCAGTGTTCCCAAAACTCTCATTACCATTCCTTTGTCTCAGTGAGAAGAATGAAAGAAAAAGCACAGTGAAATCTTATTTTAATAATAGCATTAAGAGACAAAGCTCCTTATAGAGTTTCATTACAAGACTATGGCCTGGCTTGGTGGAAAGATTGCTAGATGTGGAACCTGGAAGAATGGAGTTCAGATCTTACCTTTCACACTTATTAGCTATGTGATGCTGTATAAGTCATTTGCATTCTCCTATAATCCTGGTTTCATCAACCTGTCATAAGGCTCAAATGCCTAACAGTATCCTGCAAAAAACAAGTGCTAAATAAACATCTGTTGAATTGAAAAACAAAAACAACCTTCCCCCCAAAACCTAAGTAATCACTCATTTAACAGAAAAGAAAACTTAGGGCCAGAAGTGTTAAATGTCATTCTGTCCAGCTAATGTCAAAACTATAAATGGCAGCAAGGTCTCTTTCCTCCTCTAAACAGCAAGCAAACCAATATAAGTTAAACAGCATCAGCAACATTAGTATTGGAAGCAAAGAACCTGAGTTCCAATATGATAACCTTGGAAAGACATAGCTTCTCTTAAGTTTTACTTCCCTCCTTTATAACACAAAGGGGTTGGATTTTGTTGTTCTCTGAGATCCCCTCCAGTGCTAAAACTATGTTTCTAAATCCCTGATGATTTGGGGATAGAGTTTTACTATTTCATTTCCAGAGGGAAAACTCTAGCAATGGCAGAAATGGCCTTGATTCAGGCAAATAGCCATGAATACTGTTTGTCTGAAAAACCTTGTCAGACTCCATTATTATGACCCACTCCTAATGATTTGTTCAAAGACAGATGCTACTACATTGATAACCTGGAATGTATGTAGAGAAAGAAAGACAAGATGCTGAAAAGGCCTCAGGAATGATGGATGAAGAAAATGTAAAACAGACTTGGACCATGTAATAGCTCACTTCAAATATTTGAAGCATTGTCAAGAGAAATAGAGGGAGTTAGGTGGCACAGTGGGTAAAATATTGGACTTGGAGTCAGGGAGACACATTCTAAGTTCAAATCTGGCCTCGGATACTTCCTAACTGTGTGGCCTTGGACCTATTTGCCTCAGTTCCTTCATCTGTAAAATGATCTAGAAAAGGAAATGGCAAACCATTTTGCCAGTATCTTTATCAAGAAATTCCCAAATGTGGTCATGAAAATCGGACACAACAATAGCAGAAGCAGCAACAACAACCTGGAAATAGGGATTAAACTTGTTCGACAGAACTAGAATCAATGGCTGGGAGTTACAGAGGCAGATTTAGGCATCATCTAATGAAAAAATTGTTATTAACATAGGATCTGATTAAAAATGCTTGAGAGGTGGTGGGGTTTCCCCTTCTTGGAGGTCTTCAAGCTCCCCTTTGGGAGGTTAAATGACCAATTGTTGAAATTGCTGTATGAAAAATTTTTGCCCAAGTAAAAGTTGGACTCAAAAAACCTCTTCTAAGTTAGATCCTCTAACTGTATATCCTGCTTTTTGCTATTATCTTAGAGGATACATTTGCCAATGCAGTCTTCATTCTTTTTAGTCAATTCTTGTTGGATTGGAATCTGTTCCCAGTTAAAACATCTTAATTTCTGTTTCTTACTGAGTAAGGGACTCATTGACTTGGAAACTGTAGCAGTCTAGTTTTAAGATGCAAATTGCTGTGATTTGTCTTCCTTTGCTTTCAGGGGTTTTAGGCTAAGGGATGATTTCAAACCCAGGAGTGCCAAAACCCAATGAAATCTAAGCCATGTGATAGATCTAGCGTTGAAAAGGATTGTGGAAACCTCCTAATCTAATTTCTCCTTTATATGATCATAGATCTATAATAAGAATGAACTGCAAGAATTTTCTAATTTTTTAAAAAATAAAAGCTTTTTATTTTTCAAAATACATGCAAAGATAGTTTTCATCACAAACCCTTACAAAACCTTGTGTTCCAAATTTTTCTCCTTCCCTCTCTCTTCCCCCTTTCTCTAGATATCAAGTATTTCAATATAGGTTAAACATGTGCAATTCTCTCAAATACATTTCCACATATGTCATATTATGTAAGAAAAATAAGATCAAAAGGGGAGAAAAAACACAAGAAAGAAAAAACAACAAGCAAACAAACAGCAACAGCAAAGGTGAAAATACTATGTTTTGATCCACATTCAATCCCCATAATCCTCTCTAGATGTGAATAGCTTTGTGTCTATTGGACACAAGTCTATTGGAATTGCCTTAAATCACTTCATTGCTGAAAAGAGCCTCGTCCATCATTGTTGATCATCACATGATCTTGTGGTGGTATACAATGGTATACAGCTTTTACTTTTACTCACTTTATTAACGTCAGTTAATATAAGTTCTCCAGCCCTTTCTGAAATCATCCTGCTGATTTTCCTTATAGAACAATAATATTCCATTGCATTCATACACCATAACTTATTCAGCCATTCTCCAACTGATGAGCATTCATTCAATATCTAGTTCCTGCTGGAACTGGAGCTGCTACAAACATTTTTGCACATGTGGATTCTTTTCCCTTTTTTATGACCTCTTTGGGATAGAAACCATATAATTTCCTTTTATTCATGTGGAAACTGAGATCTCATGAAGTTAAGCAATTTGCCTAAAGTCACATGGGATGTACCTACCAGCAGTAGAATTTGTGCCTGGATCTTCCAGAGTTTTTTCTACTATGTCATGCTTTCTTTTGATGCCTCAAGGAAATAACCAGGCAGACAAGAGGGAACTCTAATAAAAATGAAAGTCATGACACCACTTTAGTGGAGTATTTTCCTTAGGTCTCTGATCTCCATTGCCATGAGTGACAATGCTCAGTCCAAATTAATTCATTTCAACAGATATTTGGTGAATTCCTACTATGTGTTTAGCACTATAGTAAAACCCCCAAGGAGGGAGGAGAGAGCAAAAAGTCATCAAAGTGCAAGAGAATGATCAGGCCTCCAGGATTTTTCAATCTTAGTAGGTTCCCAAGACCTACACATTGTGCATGTGTAGGAGGAGTATGTTATACTCCTTAACCCCAATTAATGCTATTAAGGAGATTTAAGAATTAAGAAGATTCTCTTAAGTTCTAAGAGGTCTATCAAAGTTGCAGAATCAAAAGGCTTTAAATAGACATGAACAAAGCTTATGTAATTCTATTGAATTAATTAAACTATCAAAGACATAAACTAAGTGTGAACAATCCCTAAATCAAATTTGGAGAAGAAATGCTTTAGATGAAATCATATGATTAAACACATTGAGACTGGATGAATAGAATCAGCCATACTCAATGGGACCTGGATAAAACAGTCAGTTGGGAATAAAGGATTCCATTAACAACTCATCCTGGTGATGGAGTAGTTACAGCCAATCCCCCAAGAAGAAACTGCTTTAAAATGATCCAGTGAACTTTGAAAAATTGGGAGATTTGGAGTTCCAATCAAGGTCAGTACAAGTTCCCCTAGAATAATATTCCCTGATGGGATTCCCTATCAGAAACTGAGAGACACAATGAGGAAAAACAGCTTTATAAAAGCCCATCAAGAGCTGCAGAAAGATCACCAAGGGGGAATTCATGAGGATTCCACAAAGGGGAAAGAGGGCTTCCAATAAACAAAAGGTATGACTTACCCTTTGATCACATGTTCTTTCAAAGTCTGAACCCTTGGACTCTGTGGGTACTTGTTGGAGAATTTGTCCTAGATTTCTAGGACAATGTTTCTTGAACTGCTCTTTACATTGATAAATATCTCTTTCTAAAAACTGAATAACTCTGGCTGGTTAACTTATAAAAAATGGGCAACAGAAGCACAATGGATGGGATGTTAACCTTAAAATACTAAGGTTCAAACTAATCAACTATGCTCTGAGGACAGCTTACTACCAGTGCTTGTGGGAGTTGAACCCAGGGAGGATTTGATGCTATATGTATAAATCACATTTCTTCATTTCCAAAATGTATATAACAAGTTCTGAAAGTAATTTGCACTTCAAGTTGGTAGGTCCTCTCTGTGGCCATTTTGAAGTTCACAGTGTCATAGCTTATTTTTAAACTTCTTCACTTAAAATCAGAAAAGAATAGGAAAAGTCAAGGAACAGAGGTCTGTAGTCACAGACCACACAAAAAGCTGGGTGGGGAGAATCCTTGGACTCTCTCCATTCAGAGACTCCTGTATAGGCAGGAGAGAGAGAGAGGCTTCCTTCAATCAGTTTACTACTATTTTTGTGCATGCAGATTCTTTTCTAGCTCAGCAGCCAATCCAAAGGTTGACTTTCACCATACTGGACAGAATTTATTACTGAATGTCTACATGCCCCAAAGTCCATGTGAGAATTATTACCAACTATGTACTGATTGAATGCTCATAAGAGCATGCTTGGCCAGTCCTCTGTTACACAGATAAAATAAATGCAAATTCCTTTCTTTAAGTAAAAGTCTTGCCTTATAGCAGATATGTATACTTAAGAAAAACACATTTGGCCATATTGATAATGAAACATATTTCTTACCTTTTGATAGAGAGATAGTATATAGGTGCTCCAGGATATTTATGGCCTATTTTTTTTCTGCAAAGAATGTTTAATGTTGTCACCTTTGGTTTCCTCATCTGCAAAATTGGCATGATAATATTTGTACAACCTAGCTCATTGCAGTTGTTATGAGGAAATCAGGCTCTTGTGAGGCAGGCTCTTTATAAGCGTTAAAAAGTTATATAATGATGAATATAATGGAATATTATTGTTCTATAAGAAACAATCAGCAGGATGATTTTGGAAAGGCCTGGGAAAACTTATATGAACCAAGAGAACATTGTACACAGCAACAATGAGATTATGTAATGATCAACTCTGATGGACATAGCTCTATTCAACAGTAAAGCAATTCAGGCTAATTCCAATAGACTTGTGACAGATGCACCAAGAAAGAAGACTATGAGGATCACAACATAATATTTTCACCTTTTTTGTTGTTTGATTTTTTTATTTCTCATTTTTCCCTTTTTGATCAGATTTTTCTTGTGCAACATGATAAATGTGGAAACATATTTAGAAGAATTGCATGTTTTGGATTACTTGCTCTCTAGGGAAGGGGTGAAGGGGGAAGAGAAGGAGAAAATTTTGGAACACAAGGTTTTGTAAGAGTAAATTTGAAAATTATCATTGCATGTATTTTGAAAATAAAAAAACTATTTTTAAAAGAAAGTTATATGACATTGCTAGCATTATTCAAAATATATTGCTATTGCTTACTAACATCCACAATTTTCCTGTGACCCAAGAAGAGACCTAAAGCCTTAAGGAAAACCTCTACTCAGATAGCTAGACTGTGGCAAAACTAGAACCCAGTCTTCTTCCTTAGCTCTCAGATGGAGCTAGGGCTAGAGACTGGAGCTGTAGCTTCATTAGTAGAAGAAACTTTCAGGTAAGGAAACTTTCTTTACCAATACAGGCAAGCACTTTCTCTTTCTATTGGAATATAAGAATCACCTCAGTCCCTTAAATATAAAGTGACTTACTTATCTAAGGGCAACTAAGTATTGAAATGGATAGAGTGCTAAGTCCAGATCAGGAAGACCTGAGTTTAAATATGGCCTCAAACATTTACCAGCTATGTGACTTTGGGCAAGTCACTTAACACTACCTGCCTCACTTTCCTCATCTGTAAAAAAGAGCTGGAGGAGGAAATGGCAGATTAATTTTTTTTCCTTTGCCAAGAAAATCCCAAATGGGATCACAAAGGATTAAATATGACTGAAAACAACTGAATAACAGCAAGGATTTATTTGCCCAGGTGTCAAAGAGCTAGAAAGTGTCAGAGAGAGGATTTGAAATCAAATTTTCATGGTTAGTTCCTATTGATGTTAGTCCTTCATTCTTGGAAGAGGACCACTGGCATAAAGTAGGAGATGTCCTGACTTGCAAGTGAATTGGATTTAAGTGAAATAGGGCAGTGCAAAGTCATCAGTCTTACTCTCTCCTCCAGAGCCATCTGGGACCAACAGCAAGATATAGATCTGAATGACTGGAGATAGCCCAGGATGTTGTGGGAGACTGGCCTTTTAAAACTAAGATCTTTCCCAGGTCTCAGTTTGAGGCAATACCAATTCAATTATTAAGACTAGATAATAAAAGAGGCCAAAAAATGGCCTCTTTTACATACTCAGAAAAAAGAAAAGTCAATCTGGAAGGGGAAGACTTTCAGGGTTTCTGGAAAGAACAGAAATAATTTCTATTTACACTCACTGTGAGTAGACAAATCCAATATGTTGAGTGTAGCACTGAACTTTAAAATAACCCCAAATTCTGTGTCTTAAACATTAGTGTGTATTGCCTTGCTGGCCACCTTCAAACTACCTGTACCTTTACTGAAGATGTGAGTGGGTACATCAAAGAGAGGAGCTGGTTGCAAAAGACCTGGGAACTAATTATGTACAATCCAGTTAAAGATTAGATTAGATTGCAGCCCAGTATTTGCTTTCTCATTTTTACACTTAATAGCTTGAGTTAATTCTAGGACTCTTAAATTGCCTAGCTTAAAGGAAGAATTTGACTGTTTTAATTTCTCCTTGTTTATTGTTGCAGGAAAATCCAGAATCCAAGAAAGAATACTGTAAAGCTGAGACTACATTTTCCCCACTAAGAGTCCCAGGAAAGAGGCAATGGATTTCTCAAGGCAGTCTAGTTTCAGTCTTAGGTGAACATAGTTTAAGCCACTCAACCTAGTTAAGAAGTTTTAAGCACCTAATGTGTAACATTAACTATAAAAAATTTAGTCATTAAAAAAATCAATTAGCAAATATTTATTAAGTGATTGCTATATACTAGTCACTGTGTTCATACAGGGATTGGGGTACAAATACAAAGAACAAATTAATCTCTACTCTAAAGGAGGCAATGTTCTAACAAGACAAAATGTACATTTTTAAGTACAGACAGAACGAGTATTTTTAACCAAAAAAAAAATCTTGATCTAATATATTCCTCTCTCTTTTGCTGTTGTTGCTAAGCATTGGGTTTGATATGTATTCCAAAATGTACTGAGTTCAAAAGTCAGTGTGAGCATATTGCTGTGTTTACAGATGCTATAAAATGCATGTCTTCTCTGTAAAGAAAAAAATTCAAATAAAAAAGAAAGTATTGCTAGTTATATAGATTGAATAAATCTTTATAGAATAAATAAAAAAAATAAGGAGAAGGTAGTTAACTGGAGAGAGAGTAATAACATTGAGAGTATAAGAAAAAGCTTCATGTATAAGAGAAATAACCATCGAGAAAAAAAAAGAAAGAAAATAATCATCAAAGTTGAGCAAGCCCCTGATCCACAGTTTTAATCTACCCTTTTGGTGCCAGTGAGTCATGATATAGAGAAAGACTATCTCCTCTCTCAGCAGTCCCTTCAAATTGACTATTTTCCATACTTCATTCTTTATGATGGGCCTCTTTTGTTAACAAAGTCTTGGCCAGAAAAAGAGTATTTGTTACTAAATTCCAAGAACTTCTTTTTCTAAAGATCTGAGAAATCTCCATAGTATCAGACAGCTTATTAAATATAGCAGCTACCTATCAGCCTCTGTTTTACATTATAAGAGAGGGAAGAGGAAAGGGAAGCATATATGTAAAATCCCTAACTATCTCCCAGCATGAAGAGAGGGCTTGTAATTCTGCATTTAGATTGAGAGCAAAGATCAAAGGTTCACTGTCTGTGGAGTACATGAACTTTGTGCCAGACATTGCTTTAAGCACTTTACAGATAGTATTTCATCTGATCCTTACAGCAGCCTGGGGAGGACAGGGAAAGGTGGAAGGGAGAGAAGTTACCCTTATGATCTCCATTTTACAGCTGAGGAAACTGAGGGAAAGAGAGATTAAATGACTTATCCAAAATCACACAGCTGGATTTGAACTCAGGTCTTCTTGATTCTGGTCTAGCATTTTATCCATTATACCATCTAGCTACAATAAGAATAGCATAATTGCAAAACATTTAGCTGAGTGCCTGGCATATTGTAAGTAATATATAAATATCAGCTATTATGTTTATTATACTGATTATGATTAGTCTGGCCCACTTTATTTTCTGATCATACATTTTCTCCATAATTTTTCTTATAGCATTTCTTAGGTACATAGGAACACAATGAAATTCCATTGTCCAAAACAGAGAGCATAAACTGCAGTGGGATTTGCTGAAGACTTGATGCAAGCAAAACCATCCTTGATTGCTCGCTCACATTGCAGGGTGCTACATATCTAATCTGTTTTCGAATTTTATTGTTTCTATCTTTACAACATTTCTCATATATATCTCCCTCCCTTCAATCATATAGTCACTGCCTTATTTCAAGCTCTTATTATTGCAAAAGACTTCTAATTGGTTTCCTTGTTTCAAGCTTCTTTCTGTTCCAATCTATTTTCCAATCAACTTTCAAAATTATTTTCCTAACATACAGTTCTGACCAAGTCATTCTTCTGATCCCTACCCCAATAAATGCCACCAAGTTCCTTAAATATTTCCAGGATCAAATATAAATCCCTCTGTCATAAAGTCCTTTATGACTTTGCTCTTTTCTAGTTTTCTTACACTGTATTCATTTTAACTCACTATACTATTCGCCTTGACTCACTATACCATTCACCTACTTTGAATTGCTTGCCAGTCCTTATAAATAACACCCCCATTTTCTGACTCTGTATCTTTGCACTAATTGAATTTGATGTCAGGAGGAGAATAAATGGGATTACCACTGGGAAGTTGCAACATTCTTTTTAAAATCCTTAAACTCATTATTAAGCTCATCCATCTCTTTAATGTCCATATTCTTTCAGTAATGATATACTACTTTGAATTATGAAACCCTATGGTTTCCAAAAAATTGAAGCTCATAGTCACTCAGAAGAGACTGGAGAAACATGTGGCAGATAAAAACAGACTACACACACATATACATATAAATATATTCACACATGCATGTACATATACGTGTGTGTGTATGAACTATGCAGTGTAAATGGTGTAAAGGGAAATCATCAAAGAACTGTATGAAAATAAAAAAAAAGAAAAAAATGAAAATAGACCATTCACATAATATGATGCAAGAATAACTGATGGATAGTCCTCATGATTCCTGCCATGTGACAAGGACACACAAGCCCTTCAGCTTTTTGGATGAACTTCGGAGGGGAATTTGTGAAAAGACATGGCCTAGAGATGCACCGAATGGGCAGATATGGATCAGTTGCAGAACCGTCCATATCAATGAGCTTACAGGTCCATTTACATATCAGAATAGTATGTATACAAGGCTCTGTGATACAAAGAGGTGGAAGATATGATCTCTACCCTCAATTTGATTACCATCAAATCATTTCAAAGATAAAATGGTAATCTTACTAATCTTATCATGACTCACTTTATAAAGCAGATACTTTTCAATTTGTGTGCTAAATCTAGACTCTTGTATTTATTTTCTTTTTAACATTGTAAACTTGCAAGTAACCCATGTATTTCTGGTGGCCCATATCTTTTATCCATGACTTTCTTATGGCAAATTGGCAACTAGTAAACCAAAGGATGAATAGAGTAGGTGGTTTATAATAAGGAACTGAAGTTTGAAGCAAATAATATGCTATTTATCTTTTTTAAAAATTGAACCTATGAAGTCATTGTTATAAGAAATTTCTGAAAAGGAAGTTCCCTTTACTAATTGTCTCTGCAACTTAAAGTCTTAGAGAATTATCTGGGCCATTAAGAGGCTAAGTGATTTGGCCAGAGTCATGAAGCCAGCATATGTCAAGAGACTTGAACCCAAGTCTTTCTGATTCTGAGATCAGTCTTTGATTCTGTGCTGACTGCCTCAGTCACTGAGTTTTTAATTTACTGTTTCTTTGCTTTTTCCTTAGATTGGTCTACAAAGTAATGCTGGAGAAACTGAGCAAGATAGAGATTAGAGAGTATTCAATACAGAATTTATTAAATGGAGAGATTTACTGGGACCAATGGATCCATGTTTAACATGGAGAAGATAAAATATAGGAATGATGAGAAAGCATAAAATCTGTCTAATTATTCAAAAAGCTGCCATATTGAAATGGTTAACAATGAATGGAAGTTGCAAAGAGGCAAATTTAGGTTTGCTATAAAGGGAAAACTGAATGATAAAGGCTATTCAGAAATGCTGTCTTGGGAGGTAATAACTTTCCTCATATTAGAAATCTTTAAGCAAAGACTGTGTGGTCACTAATCAGATATATAGGTGAGGAATTCTTTTTCCATCTACAGTTTAAAAGAGATGCCATCCAATGTCCATTTGATGCTATGATTCTAAGATTACCCATTAGAAGTGATGGCTTTTCCTGGGAAGCTTATTGCCAAATAAGAGCTGTTTTTAAAAACCCTGAATTTCTCTTTCTCTTTCCCTCTTTTCCCTCCAATGTTTCCAAATTAACTGCTAGAACTCTCAGAGAGTCACCCTACTGAGTTAAATAGAGTGGCAGCAGAATCAGTTACATACCAGGTCTGTTTCATTCAATTTTCTGGCTCCCTTCACAGTTTCTTTCAGACACAACTGGCCTTTGCCACTTGTTTTCCTTTAAAATTTCATGCTCACTTTCTCCTGGGGTTTAAGAACATTTCTAAAAGAGAAAAAATAAATAACACACTTCTCCCCCTCCATTTGGTCAACCTTGAGTAGTGGAATCTGGGTTGTTAATCCCCATTCACTGTTACAAAATGTTGACTTCTCTGTTTGAGATATGAAATTTCTTTAATACTGCAGTGGAAGATCCTACCATTTTTTTATAACTCCTAGATTACCATAGGCTATCTAATATTGAGCTGCTATCATCAGCATAATTTCATTTTCATTTGATAGGATGGGTGGTATTGCATCCAGACAGCCTTCTGGTGCTAAGTAAAGCTAAGGTCCATCATGGCTGCATGAATCACTTTCCCCTGTTCCTGAAGGGGATCTGAAATTGGTATCATCTGGGTAAAAAGCAGTTATGATTTCAACAGAGGCAATTCCTAATTCTGCCATCTGCTCTGGTCTGATTTCCATATTGTTATGAGGAAAAGATAGGATTTTTTTAAGCTTAGTGTTTTTTGAACATAAGAAAATATGCCACACACAAACACACACAGGCATTTTCTCAGATTAAACACGATGGAATTCAGTCTCAGGTTCACTCATGTAGAGGATCATTGAATGGGTGGATGAGCTTGTGATGCTGAATGTACCTGAGTGGGATCATGAAGAGTCGAGTGCAATTGGGATGACTGAACAACATACAAAATAGGAGAAGAGAGAAGAGAGAGACAGAGAGAGACAGAGAGAGAAGAGAGAGAGAGAGACAGAGAGAGAAGAGAGAGAGAGAGGAGTGTGCAACCCTGCACTCCAAGAACTCACATTTTAATTAGAGGAGACAGCACGTACAAGAGTTCAGCTGCAGGACTGATATCAAAGCCCAAAAGTCCTAAGGAGTCGATGATGGGGCAGATGGCAAGGCCCAGGTGTCTTTAGACTGCAGTGGCAAAGCCAGATGGTATTCCATCTTCTCAGAAGGTCTATAGTTGTAGAGACTGAGGAGGAGAAATTATTTGAGCAAGGAGAAGGATTGGCAGTCCCATCACTCTCCCAAATTTCTTGGCCATAGTGGGAGGAGGCCGTTCAACAAGTACATGCAGTGAGGACTCCATATAATTGATTCAGATGAATGATTCTCCTGCCCTTGGAGAGCCCATGATTATCCATCCACCAGTCACGGATCAACCATCTTGACAAAAAAGGCTCCTGTCATCTGCTTCAGTTTTACATTATAGCTGCCTTGTTACCGAGGAAAAAATGACCAACATTACCTCAGAGAGCCAGTGTTATGAACCAGAATGCTGACTCCTAGATCCCATTGCACCTGCCATTCCTCCTTCCTGAGCAGCATGGATTCAAGAGAATTTTGAGGGCATCAGAATGTCTCCTGGGTATTTATAACTTTGTAATTCACAGCTACTTTATTGTTTCACCTACTGTACATTTTGACATTCCCCCTCATCGGCTCCTGATTGTAGCAATTGGCTGATGAGTCAACCCTTCTTGCAGCTTGTGAGCGTTTAACACTTTTACTCTGGGAGCAATTATGTTTCATTCCACTGCTACTTAACAACCGGGAAACAGAGGGAAGCTTAGCAATGTGTGGCGTGCCTTGCTATAAAACCGACTGTAAAACCTTGGCCAAGCAATGACACTGACCACCTTCATGCATTCCCCTTATTCTTTTTAGTGGATGCCTCGCTGAAGCAAGAATCATCCCAGTTTAGAATCCAGCATCCAAAATAAGGTGACTCCATCTTGGTTTTTGTCTCCAGATATTTATCTCTGAAAATACAAGAGGCCATGCCATATAGTAGGCAATATAGAAGCAATATGGTAGAATAGAATAGAAAAAATATTGGACTCAGAACGCCTGTTTCTGTTTCTGTCTCTGTCTTTGTCTGTCTGTCTCTGTCTCTCTCTTCTCTCTTCTCCTATTTTGTATATTGTTCAATCATCTCAATTGCATTCAACTCTTCATGATCCCACTCAGGTACATTCAACATAAATAAATGTATTTTTGTATGGGAGAATATGGGAATCTATTCTCTGGCTTACAGTTCCTAGGTCAAAGCCCCTGCTGCCCTCTGTTTGTCCTGGCTCTTTCTCTAGATTATCGATTTAGTTCCAATTCAGTTTAAGAGGATTTATCTGCAAGATTTTAACAAAATGTCCTAAGTTCTGCTTAACAACTATGACCTAGATATTTGAAAGTAACAAAACATATCTAGGTGTACTTACTGTGTATATAACCTAGACTAAGCTACATATCTATCTGTCTTTATCTGTCTATCTATCTATTTATCTATCCTACCACCACCACCACTACTACTACTGTTGTTGCTGCTGCTACTACTACCACTACTACCATTATCACCACTATTACTAACTAGCTGACACTTTAAGATTTACAAAGTGCTTTACAAATATCATCTCATGATTCAGGCCAGTTCCACTGATCTTGTGATGAAGAGAGCCATCTACACCCAGAGAGAGGCCTGTGGGAACTCAACATGGATGTTTTTACTCTTTTTTGTTGTTTGTTGCATTTTGTTTGCTCATTTTTTTTCTTTTTGATCTGATTTTCTTGTGAAGCACAATAATTGTCAAAATATGTATAGGAGAGTTGCACATGTTTAACATATATTAATAGGATTATTTTCCATCTAGGGGAGGAGGTGGGGGAAAGGAGGGGAAATTTTGGGATACAAGATTTTGCAAGGATCTTTGTTGAAAAATTATCCATGCATTTCTTTTGAAAATAAAAAAGCTTTAATAAAATAAAAACAACAACAACAACAAATATCATCTCATTTGGGCTTCAGATAACTCTGGGAGGTAGGTGTCATTGTTGTTCTCATTTCACAGTTAAGAAAAATGAGGCTGAGAGAAAGTGACTTGAATCACATAGCTAGTAAGTGTTTGAAGCAAGATTCAAATTCAGTTATTCCTGATTCCAAGTTCCAAACTTTCTCCATTATATCACTTCCCTGGCATTCACTTTCCTCCTCTGTAAAATAAGGGAATTGGATTAAATGAACTCTAAGATCTCTTCTAATTCTAATCTAATTCTCTGTGACTTTATAGCATTGGAAAATAACAATGGTGTGTTTATGTTAAGGTGCAAAGTTATATAAGTAGGGATTTCTGGCACTTGAGGTAGATTTAGGTGTGTGTGTGTGTGTGTGTGTGTGTGTGTGTGTGTGTGTGTGTGTGTGCGCGCATGTGTGTATGTGTGTGTATTCTACAGAGTGGTAGTGGAGTATAAGGGAAGTGGAATTGGGTTTTTTGGTTGAGGTAGATTAATAAACTGGAGACATATGTAATACAAATTGAGGAGATGGAAGAGCTAGGCAGCCAGAATGTTTGAATGAACTAGGGACTAGGATGGAGAAGATTTTAAGCTAGATACTGAAATCATTAGGTGGTAATTTTATTAGTCAAAAAGAAACCTGGAGACCTATGATTTAGGTTATAACCTTCTTTTAGGAACTGAAAAGATTTATACTTATATATTATATTTTCATGAGGTGAATTTCACAAACTCTTTTGGAGATAAGAAAACAGTAGTAGTAAGGAGTTAGAATAGAATGAAATTTAAAGGTAGAGAGGTGGTTGCTGCTTGATGCTGACTGAGGAATTATTTGAAAATAGCAATGAGGAGAAAAGAAATCTTTCTCTTGGCTCTTTGTGAAATGGATTAGAGAAAGAAAACATAGCCCATATTGGGGAGGAAATTAGGTTTCACTGGGCACCAGAAGGGAGAAGAAATGTGAAAGGAGAAATCTAGACTGAAGGAGAATTAGTTAACAATGAAGGTAGGTCTGATAAGGCACGGTGAGTATAGAGGACAAAAAAAGGATAGGGCCTAAGGAGGGTTAAGATGAGTAGGGTAGAGGTAATCAGTGTCTAGCATGTGCTATCTTTGCTACTTATTCCCCCTGCTAACCCTGTACCAGTCTTGGGCCGAGTCAGGAGGCATGCTGGGAGAATTCTGTCTTGTTGGAAAGGAAGGAAGGCAAAGGAGATGAGCATGACAGCAAT
Organism: Sminthopsis crassicaudata; assembly: GCF_048593235.1. Classification (NCBI taxonomy): domain Eukaryota; kingdom Metazoa; phylum Chordata; class Mammalia; order Dasyuromorphia; family Dasyuridae; genus Sminthopsis; species Sminthopsis crassicaudata. The sequence goes on along the minus strand of NC_133618.1, from coordinate 79,006,132 downwards.
AGGACTCTAAAATGGCAGTCTGGGGGTTAGTTAAGGGATTAGATACTCAAAAGTAGGGAGGAAGGGAGAGGAAGGCAGCATGTTCTTGGCTCTCAGTTCCTGGGACAAAGCCCCTTCTGCCCTCTGTTAGTCTTGGCTCTTGTTCCAGAATGTTGATTCAGTTCCAGCTCAGTTTAAAGGGGATTATATGCAACATTTTAACAAAATGTCCTAAGCTCTGCTTATCAACCATGACTTGGATACTTGAAGGTAACAGAAAATGAGACATTTGAAAGGAACAGAAAATGAGGCACTAATAACAAAAGGAAAATAATATGGTATTCAGATGTTTTGGCTAGCTTAGACAAGAATTAGAATTAAACTTTTCTGTTTGCTGTATGTTTACCACAAAAGTGCTACCTGTGATTTAGGTTGTAACCTTCTTTCAGGAACTGAAAATATATTATATTCTCATAGGGTGAATTTCACAAATCCTTTTGGAGATAAGAAAAGCAAAGTATGGAGAGGGAGACAAAACAACCTGTCCTTGACCAAGTAAGATTTTGACTAAGTCAAAGAGACTCAAAAAGCACTTATTAAGTGCTTATTCTCTGACAGGCACTGTGCTAAGTGCTGACAATACAACCAGCTGGGTATATTCAATTGGGTTTTTGCTACTAACAATGTTTTTAACTTTTCTGGATTGCTCCTTATCCAGAATTCCTTCAGAAAGGAAAATTTCTGGATTTCCTTCCTTCTTATTCCTTCACCATAATAAGAGATTGACCTTGGACTTTAAAAGTCCAAAAAAGTGATGTGAATATTGAAATATGTTTAAAAGAATTGTATGTGTTTAATCTATATTGGTTTGCTTATTGTTTTGAGGAGGGAGGAGATAAGGAAGGGAGAAAGAAAAAACACAAACTTTCATAAAAATTAATGTTGAAAACTATCCTTATATATGTATTTGGAAAAATAAAATACTATTTTAAAAAGAAAAAAAGTAAATGTTGAAACCTATCTTTGCATGAGTTTAGAAAAAATAAAAGATGTGCTGTAGGGATTTACTAGTAAGTATAAATGGGAAAACAGAAGAAGTAAGAAAAGGGAGAGGATTAGAAAAGATGAAAAGAATGATAGTTTTACAAATTAGAAAGATACTTATACTTCAGTCTCAAACCTTAGCATAAACTGTAAGTCATTAGCTCCATTCTCAATCTTCCTATACAGTTTTGACTTTTTATTAACTTAAGCCAACACTCCAAGGTAAAGTCAACATGGTGAAGGAGAAGGAAAACTAGAGCAAGCTCTTTCCAACTCCCAACTTCTCCAAACAGACCTAGAAAATGTGTAGATTGAATTTTGATTAGGAAATCCAAGAAAAAAAAAATCACAGGAAATCACTTCCCCAGTTCACTTAGCATAAGGAGAGAGACAGAGAGGTCTGCAGTCACTGGGGTTTGGGGGACAGAATATGGCCAGAACAATTTATGGAGTACTTCTGTTCAGAGAGAGCAGTGCTCCAGGAAAATGTGCACTAGGGCAAAAAGAAGTCCCATGTTTACCACAGAGGAGCATAAAATTGTGTAAGATGCAGGAACTGATGATGCCAGTTGGCAGCTCTTTTACTCAGTTCCCAGTTCCAGATCACAAATCCAGGATAGAATGAAGAGAGGACCCAGATGTAGGAATGACATTTAAGGGTGAAGAACAATCATAGAACCTAGTCTATGTAGTTGTGTACTGAACAAAGAGCAAATTTAGAAACAAGTTACTGCTTGGCTCAGACCCCAGGAGGGGAGGGGGTCTCAATTTTAAATTCTAGTTCAATTTGAAGTCTGTAAAGGAATAAGCTAGGCAGGAATACCACACCAATGGAAACTTTCAGATCCACTACTTTGAACCAACAGAGCTTTCCAGCTGGTTGATGGTGGCTGAGGCCAATAGTAGTCACTAGAACTACAAACAAGTCAAGCCCACAGACATGTTGCTCTTATCTAAATTCAAGTCAGGAATTTGCAGACCTCAGAATAAGAGAAGAGTAAAAAAAATTTACTCAGGATCAGACTATGGTGGAAGGAAGGAAATGTGCATTTATTAAGCATATATTATGCACCAGGCACTATGCTAAGAACTTTACAAATATCTCATTTGATCCTCAAAACAATAACTTATAAGAGGAACAGAGCCTTGCTCAAGTAACAAACACTCTGGAAATTAAAATGAACTAAATAGAAGCTATTCACTCCATGAAACAATAAAAAATAAATAAAATAAAACAAAGTCCAAAGACTGAAAAACTAGAAGAAAATATAAGGTATCTCAGAGCAAAAAACAAACAACTGACCTGGTAAACAGATTGAGGAGAATCAATTTAAGAATTATTGGAGTACCTAAAAGCCATTTAATAAAAATGAGAAAACTGAAATAGAAAATTACTCAAATCTCTTAGGCAACCTACAAAACAGAAAGAATCCAACAGTCACCTCCTGAAAGAAATTCCAAAATGAAAACCTCTAGGAACATTATAGCCAAAACCTGAGGTTTCTAGGTCAAAGGAAAAGAAAAATTAGTTCAAGCAGCCAGAAAGAAAACTCAGGAACTAAGGAGCCACAGTCAGAATCGCACATAATTTAGGAACCACAACTTTTAAGGAGCAGAGAGCTTGGAATATGATATTCCAGAAAGCAAAGAATATAGACTTACCACTAAGAATAACTCACCCAGAAAAACTCTTTATAATCTCATAGGGGGGAATAAATAGATCTTTAATGAAATAGAAGACTTGTGCTGTTTCTCACATAAAACAATCCATCTCCCTACTCAGGGCTGTCTACCTTCCCTAAGATTCTCTGTCCCACCCCACCCCCCATGTCTTCCTTCTGAATTTCCTGGTCTCCTTCAAACCCCAACTGAAATTAGTTATTTCCTGTTTATTATTTATGTAGCTTGTTTGTATATAGTTGTTTGCATGTTGTGTCCCCCAGTAAACTGAGCTCCTTATCAGAAGGGATTGTCTTGTATTATTATTATTGTATTCCCAGTGCTTAGCACAGTGACTGGCAAATACTAAGCACTTAATTTATTAACTTACTGACTGACTTCCAAGTAGTCCTGATGAAAAGATCAGAGTATTGGTAGAAACTTTGAAGTACAAATATAGGAGTCAAGAGAAAATATAAAAAAGCAAACATGAATGAATAATCATAAGAAACTAAACAAGGATAAATTGTTTACTTCCTAAGATGGGGCGATGACACATGTATCTTCTCTGAACACTGACATATGTATCTTCTCTGAACACTGAGATAATATTTATAAAGTGTAACACACACACACACACACACACACACACACACACACACACACACACACTCCTTAACAATTAGAGCAATGCAAAAAAGTGAAATAGGATGCTCTCTAGAGATCTTTAAGCAAAGACTGGGTGACCACTTATAAGAATCAGAACACTGCCACAGACTCTAGAGAGGCAGTCTAATTGGATAGAAAGCCTGGGAGTAACTCTTCTATGTCTTCTTTTAAAAACAAATGGAAATGAACAGGAAGAGGAACACACAGGGGAAGGAAAGGAAAATGAAAGTTAAAGGAAATTATCTCATAATTAAGGTGTACTAATGGAAATCTATGCAAATAAGAAGTGAGGTGAGTGTGTGGGAGAGCAAAAAACACTTGAAATTCATTGTCAAATGAACTAGTAAAAGGAAGGAAGAATAGACACCAAGATGGATACAGAAATAAATTTCAAAAAATAAGAAAACAGAGGGAAAGGAGAAAAAAGAGATAGATGAACTAATGAGGTGGTTAGATTAAGGGAGAGATGTTTCCTAAGAAAAATAAATCCTTAGATTGTACAAAAATATTTATAGTAGTCCTTTTTGTGGTAGCAAAAAAGCCAGAAAATAAGGGGGCTGCCTATGGCTGAATAAGTTCAGTAAATATACATATGATGGAATACTATTATTGAATAAGAAATGATGAAAGGGGTAATTGCAGAAAAACCTGAAATTGCAGAAAATTTATATTCCTGGACTGGTCCTGCACTGGCTTTTGCTGAGTATTGTGGAATTCCAACACAGGGACAGTTCAGGTTGGGGATCTACAAGCTTTTCAATTCTCTCTAATGTACTAAGAAGTACAGTAGATAGAGCTCTGAGCCCGGAGTCAGAAAGAACTGAGTTCGAATCCTGTCTTGGACATTTATTTCTGGTATCACTCAGTTCAAGTCACTAAACCTCTATTTGCCTCATTTCTCTCAACTATAAAAATGGGGATCATAATAGCACCTACCTCCCAAGGAGGTGCAGAATCAAGCCAGTAGAACAGGAGAATAATTTACACAGTAAAATAATATCATTAAGATAAGCATAATGATTAATTACCATTCCATTCATGATGAAGAATGCCATCTATCAATCTCCTGGTAGAGAGGTGAAGGACTCAGAGTACAGAGGGAAACATACTTCTTTGGTTATGAGCAATGCAGAAATGCATTTTAGTGAATGTTTGTAAGATATGTTTTCTTTTTCTTTCTCAATTGGATATGAGGTAGAAGGAAGAGGAGGATTTTTGCTGATTAAAAAATAAAATTTAATTTAAAAATAGATATGTTAAACAAAAGATGTTTCTTAAATGTTTTAAATATTCAGTAGGAAAAGCTTTAGTCTTCTTTAAAAAAAACTCCCTGGAAGAATCACCTTATTTTTTTCATTTTAAAATATTCTGAATTTAAATAGCAAAGATGAACATTTCTTTACAACCAGCAGAATTCAAAAAAAGAACCGTAGACAAAACTGGGAATCTCCATTTCATCCTGTTTGATTTTTTTTTAAGCATACAATAAATTCTACACATTCTTTAAACACACACACACACACACACACACACACACACACACACATACTACAATCCTAGCTCTCACTATGCATTTGATTGGCCATGCTGATGCAAAATCTGCTTTTTTGTTTTTAATTATGAGTGAGTCCAGGATGTAGTCTGATTCTTCACTACTATAGCCCATACTTTCAGTAATTTTTCCAGTTTAATCCATAGGGGATTATCATCAACTTGGAACCAGGAAGCTCTGAGTTCCTTAGATGCTATGTGACTCTGAGCAAGTCACTTGACCTCTTTCTCAGCCTCAGTTTTCTCCTTTGTAAAATGGGAATAATAAAATCTATTGCACAGAGTTGTAATGAGGATAAAGTGAGGTAAAATATATAAAGTACTCTGCTAACTTTAAAGTTAGACCACCATCTGATATAATACTGCCTTCCTGCATCCCTGCTCATAAAGAAATCTTTCTTAGCAATTCTTTCTTAAATGGCTCCATTACCAGATGTACTTTGGTTTTATGTTTCTGGAAATTATCTGGAAATCTTTACTCTGTCCATTGAACCCAATCTGTCTGCCCGCCTGTCTTTCACACACACACACACACACACACACACACACACACACACACAAACACATACATTCCTTAACAATTAGAGAAATGCAAAAAGTGAAATAGGATGCTTCAGAAATGATGGATTCCTCTCTCTGGAGATCTTTAAGCAAAGACTGGGTGACCATTCATAAGGTACAGTGGAGATTCTAGTACAGGTACTGTTTTATTAAAGCTCTTTAAAAATATATCATCTGAGCAGACAAATTTCAGAAAATCCTGGAAAGACTTAAATGAACTGATGCTGAGTGAAGTGAGCAGAACCAAGAGAACATTGTACACAGCAATAACAAGATTATGTGATAATGAACTGTGATGAACTTGGCTCTTTTAAACAATGAGGTGATTCAAGGCAATTTCAATACACTTGGGATGGAAAGTTCCATCTGCATCTAGAGAGAGAACTATGGAGACTGAATCAAAACAGTATTTTCTCCTTTTTTGTTGTTTTTTTTTTCTTTCTCATGTTTTTCCCCTTTTGATCTGATTTTTCTTCTGCAGCATGACAAATATGAAAATATATTTATAAGAACTGGCATGTTTAAACTGGATTGCTTGTCTTGGGGAGGGAAAAGGAAGAGAGGAAAAATTAGAACACAAGGTTTTGCAAATATCTTTGCAAGTATTTGGAAAAATAAAATAGTATTGAAAAATATATGAGGAAAAAATTATCTCATAGTGCCACCTCCTAAGAGAATCTTATTTTCTAATGACTATGTATAGCCAAGTAAAATATATCAGCATATTAGCCATGTCTTGAAAATATATATCTCATTTGGTATCTAAAATCCACTGTCTCTCTCTGCCATGTTTCACCATCAGTCCCCTATACTTGTGACTAAAGTGAATTAAAGTTGTATCACTTTTATTCCTAATGGATTATTGAAGAAACTAAACTTTTTGCATTCTCCTTTTTGACTGTATCTTCTTTCTTGCCTTCACTGGTCCTCTTATTTCCTCCACTACCTAAGTGTGGATATCCATTGAAGTTCTATCCTTGATGAAAGCCTTAAAGGATCAGATTAGGTTTAATATTATAACTCTTCTTAATTGAATGGAACTCACCTCTGGATTCCTCTTGTAACTCAAATTTTATTTTTTTAATTATAGCTTTTTATTTACCAGATATATGCATGGGTAATTTTTCAGCATTGACAATTGCCAAACCTTTTGTTCCAATTTTTCCCCTCCTTTCCCCCACCCCCTTCCCCCAGATAGCAGATTGACCAATACATGTAACTCAAATTTTAAGCGGAGCATTTGTATAAGATTTCTCATTGGTCTAGAGAGTTTTGTATAAATGCTCCAAGTCTGAAATTAGGTTATCCTGTTTTAGAAGGACAATATCTAGAGGAGGAGATAGGGTGGGCAGAGAAACCCTGGAAAACCTAATATCATGAAATCTTTAGAGAATAATAATTTAAAAATTGGGGGGGGGGTAGGTTAGCAGAGGAGAAAATTGTATATGGAGGTAAATACAAAAGGGGAAAAAGAACTAGTAAATTGAAAAAATCCTTCCCTTCTCTCTGCTCTTCCTCACTCTCCCAAAGCTGAACTGGCTCTTGAGCCTTCTCCCTTTTTTCCTGTTGAGGAAGATATGCAGTGTATATTTCTTTGGATTTTCAGATAAAATTATTTTGTGCTTTTGACAATTGATACCACATATCTCCTACATGGAATTTGACTCAGTATTATAGTTTCTATTCATTATCAATTTATGTTCAAATAAATAGCAGAGAATTTCATTCAACATCTTTGTTTATCTAAACATTTGACTAGTGTGGGTGATGATAGCAAGTACTATCTGGGTTCTCTCTGTGTGGGCTTGCCATGGCATAAATAGACACAGTCACCCAAAAGAATGGTTTTAGCTTAAAAGCTTTCTGGAACCCACTGATCAATTTGGCTTTAAGCTGAGAAAATGAGCCCCCTCTCTGCTTGTCTGTCAGTACATTATGGTGGAAAGAATACTGGAATTGTAGCTCTAGGATCTGGTTTCAAATTCTGGCTCCACGACTATTTGTGTGGTTGGACAAATCATTAAGCTTCTTTTTGGGTTTCTCTCCCATAAAAGGATGGTGTCTCCCCAACTCTAAAATCTATGATCTTTTGATTTTTGATCTTCATTCTTTTTGTTCCTCCCCCCTCCCCCTGCACCTTTCTTCATGTTTCTTGTCTCTTTAACAATCAAAGTAAAGGCCCTTTTCCTTATATTATCCATAACTGTAGCTAGACCCCAGACTAGTTTCTTGTTGGGTTTGACTATAAGAAAAAACACAGAATTTACTCACAACACAATGGGTACCATCATTGAGCTTTAAGAGGGTCAATGTAATTAGATAGAACACCATCCTGATGGTTCTCTAATGTCTCCTCTCTCAACTTATATAAATCCAGAAACCCAACCCAAACTTAGTTGATAGCTCTAGAGTTGGCTTGCAGGTTACAGTCAGTATCAGCGCAGACTTCACCCCTGCCTTTGCCTACCCTGACCTATGGAAACATATATAAGCTGCAGCCCTGGGACCAAAATGGATCCTTTGGTCCCAGAAAAATCTCTCCCTCTCAGAAATCCAAATAAAATACTAAAAACTGTCTAATCTCTATCTTCTCTCAGTTTCAAAACAACTTCCTGAAAGTTATAAAGGGAGTAAATGGCAAAGCTTGGATTCGAATAGGGGCCTTCTGATAGCAAGCCCTACACTCTTCTTATGCTACCCTGCCTCCTCTGCTATGGAAGGAAGAATTCCTATTCTAGTTCAGGTTGGACAAGATGGTGCCTGAGATTCTGTGATTCTTTGGGATCTCCAATTCGGTATAAATCTCAGATAAGAGCCTGGGAGTCTAGACTTCTCTAATTTATCAAGCTGATAGTGGTCCACTCATAGAGGATGACCCCACTTCTTGAAGACTACCCTTAAGGATGCACATGGATTGGCAAATCCTTATAACCTGTATCCATGCTTTAGGAATACAGATCATCAAACTCTCTGAGGCAATTGATGATACAGTGGATAGAGTGCTTTTGTTTTCAGTTATTATTCTCTGTGACCCCATTTATACTGGAATGGTTTGCCACTTCCTTCTCTAGCTCATTTTACAGATGAGGCAATTGAGGCAAACAGTTAACCGATTTACCTAGGGGTTACATAGCTAATAATAATCTGAGGCTGGATTTGAACTCAGGAAGATTAATCATCAGCCAGACATTTTATCCACCATGCTACCTAGCTTTAGAATCCTGAATAAGTTATTTAACCTTTATTTGTCCCAATTAATTCATATGTAAAATGGAAATAATAATAATATCTACTCCCTAAATGCCAGTTCCTGGCACATAATAGATGCCTTATAAATGCTTATTCCCTTGTTTTTTCCTTTTCTTTCCTTATTTATCTTGCTTATTCTTACTGATCTTATCCTATTCATCCTTCCCACTATCTTTTAGAGTTCTCTATACATCCTTCAATACTTCAATACCTTGAAGGAAGTATGATTTTCTCAGTGCAGACATTCCTTTCAATAGTACAAATGATAACTCTTCTATGGCCAAGTAAATGGTTTCAGTAATTATTTGCCTCTCCCAAAACTCATCATTTAGTCAACTTTCAGGTGATGTTTCTATCTTGAATTTAAGCTAGACCTTGGATGATAGGTCTATAAAATTCATGTTCAAAGCCTTTCCAGTATAGTAAGACTTACCAAAGTTTGTACTCTAATGTCATAACCTTCAGGAACCTACATATCACAATAAAGCAACATAAGTCTTTAGAGCATCTCTCTGAACACACAACATTTCACCATTACAGCTTCTTCCTCTGATTGGACAACTCTTCCCAGCCACTATTTAAGGAGAGCATCCAGGCAAACAAGCTATCTTTTATTTCTCATCAGGCTGTGCTCTAGGCTTCTCCACAAGAAGTCTAAGCCCCTGAACCTGGTGTCTTCCTTCCCTTCCCCCAATCTTATTCATTTTCCTTTCCTCAGCTCCCCTTCTCCCCTCAAATAGAATGTAAGCTCCTTTTTGTATTCCCAGTGCTTAGCACACTTAATAAGTAACTTAGTGACAGAAGGTATTTAACAAATGTTGAACTTATCCTTGAATCTTCTTTTGAGCTATTGTTTGAAATTCTTGGTCCTGGGCAATGTAGTGACAATCAGACACCAAGAAAACAAGCTTGAGATCTCCACTTAAAAGATGCTTCACAAGATCCATCGGTCCTAGTGAATCATGCAGTTCTGCTCTAAGGGGTCAAGAAAACGAATTTAACACAATGTTTGAAATCAGGCAAACAGAAAGATTGGGCTATCCATCAGTATACTCATATGTAGAGAAGTCAATTTTGAAATGGGATGACAACACAGAATTAGTCCATTTGTGGGTCATTCCAATTGTCAATACACAGCAGAAAACTTGCTCCAGCTGTAGAACCTGGCTGCTTTGTTGATTCTCAAGGGAATGACTAATAGAGTTAGATGATCGCTCATTTACACCAGAAAAAGCCCAAACAATCTCCTTAAATTATATAATCAGACATAGTCTTAGAAGAATGTCTCTTTCATTTTCAAGGCTGCTCTGGTGCCTTTCTGTTGCACTCATGAGGTCAGACTGAGATTTTTAGCTGATGATTTGAATACCTTGACCTCCTTTAGAGAGTAGCAGAGTAAGGGCAAGGAATCAACAGAGGAAAAACAGAGGAATAGCAACAATTCGCCTGAGACTGATTTCTCTGCATCTAGAACAATTTGGTGTTGAACATTGAGCTGCCACTCCCACTTGAGCAGCTGTGAGATATGAAAATTACTTCTCCTTGAGAATACATGAATTGCAGTCTGTTATTGTTCTTTCTTTGAGGCCTCTTTTGCAAGGGAGTTTGAGCTTTAATTAAAGGAAGGAAATAAACATTCATTAAGCACTTACTATGTGCTAAGTATTGTGCTAACAATCCCTTTTACAAATATCTCATTTAATGTTCTCAATAACCCAGAGATGTAAGTGCTATTACTATCCCCATTTTATAGATGAGGAAACAGAGACAGGCAAAAGTTAAGTCACTTGCTCAGGATCACATAGGTAACAAGTGTCTGAGGCCAGATTTAATCTCATGTATTCCTGACTCCAGGTTTAGGGCTCTGTCCCTCATGTCACCTGGACCCTTCTAACTAACGACTCAAAGAAGCTTTTTTTTTTTTCTTGTGGTTACTTTTGTAGGACTATTTATATGGGACTCTATCCAGAAAAGCCAAATTAAGAAGCATTTATTAAGCACCTATTTGTTCAGAGAAAACAAAAATATTAGAATCACAGAATGACTAAGAAGGTATCATGGGATCCAAGTATTAGAGCTAGAAGAGATCTTGGAGGTCTAGTCCAACCCCTTCATTTTACAGATGAGGAAATTGAGACCCAATGAGCTTGAATAACTTTCCCAAAAGTCATGAAGCTACTAAATTGCTAAGACAGTGTCATCTAGGGGAGGGAGTAGAAAATCTGGAAAAATGAATACAAGGGATAATGTTATAAAAAAATTAATCATGCATATATATTGTCACAAAAATATATAATTATAAATTAATAAAAAAATAAATTGCTAAGGCAGGAGCAGGACATAGATCCTCTTACTTGAAATCTAACATTCTTTCCACTTAATTATGTTGCCTTCACATGTATGACATTAGAGTTCTTGTAGTATGATTAATGCAAAGTACTTGGATCTTCTCTTTATTAGCTGTATGATCTTGGATAAGTAATTTAATTTCTAAGGCCCAATTTACTCATATGTAAAATGAGAATGATATTATTTTTGCTACTCACAAACAGGGTTATGAAGACAAAATACTTTGTAAAGCTCTTTGCTTTCTGGCTCCATCCTACTTTTCCAGGTTTATTTTATATTATTCCTCTCTACATATACATTCTGGCCAGGCTACCTAGATTGCTTTCCCTTGACATCAATGTTCCAACTCTAATCTTTATGAATAAATGAAAGAAAAAAACATTTTAAAAAACCATTCTGCATGGCAGTTACTGTGTTAAGTGCTGGAAACAAAAAGAACAAAAGTGAAAGTCCCTATTCTCAAGATTTTAATTGGGAGAAAAAAATGTAAAACAAAATTCACCTAGAAGGCAGGTGAAAGGGTCCAGAATAAAAGTGAAACTAGAAGTGGATGGTAAGATCCAAAGCTTATACTTGAAATCTATAGGTCAGAGTTCAATGGGTCTATAGAGTATAGAGGTAGGGCAGGTGATGAGGCCAGGGGGCATTGAGGAATTAGAAGCAGATCTTTCTTCATCTTCCTAATCATTAGGGAATTTCTCTCTCTTCAAATTTTCTGTGTAAATGGTGTATCCCATTAGTAACTAGGTAGTCCAATAGACAGTTTAATTATGACCTCAGACACTTACTTGCTGTGTGACTCTGGACAAGTTTAATTATCTCTGTGTGACTCAATTTCCTCAACTTCAAAAGAGAGACAATGACAGCAGCTACTTTTTAGGATTATTAGGAAGATCTGAGATAACATTTGTAAGCACTTAGAAAAGTTCCTAATACATAATAGATGATTATCTCCTTCAACTGAATGCAAATTCCTTTTTTATTTTGTTTGTATGTGGTTAGAATATGAGGGACAAAGGAAATTTAAGGGATGTATGGACGTAGTTCCAAGTTGGCTGCCCTGGGGGTTCCAAGAACAGGAAGAGGTAGGTGATCTCTGCAAAGTATGGATCCTGTGTGGGTTTCCATGGAGCAACAGCAGAATTTTGGGAATTATGTTGACTAAGTCATGACATATTATAAACATCTGCTTGGCCAGAGAAATTGAGGCAAGATAGAGATAAGAGAGTTTTTAAAATATTTTATTTGAAAGGGAAAGATTTCCTGGGACCAAATGGACTATGATCTCCAAGAATCCAACATCCAGCATCCATCCCTGAGTTTTCAATGACATATTTAAACACAGTAGCTAAACAAAGGCAGGGGGGTGGAGTCCAAACTCTGGAGATCAGGAATCTCCAGGCAGGAACCATTAATCCGGTTCTGACAGGTTGTGGGGTAGGACCATAAATTCTAACAAACTGGGAGTTAAGAAAGTGTCTGGCTAGAGCCAGAAAGTCTAGAATTCCCCTTTGTAAGTTTACACATTGACAATTTATAACCTCTAAGTTCTGCTCTTGATAGTATGAATTATTCACCTTAGCTTTAAATCTTTTTATTCATTCATTATTCCTATTTTAAATCCTCTCTGTACTGTTCCTCTAACCTGGAATGCCCTCAGTAGTCCTTCCTTTGAAATATTGAAATAAAATCCTATCTTTTTAAGGTTCATCTCTGAAGAGTATCTCAAAATGGGATAGGGTGGAGCAAGAAAGTGACAAGAAACTTGGTTGCTAAGAAAACTGTCTCTGGCCTGATTGGGGGAGAGGGGCAGAGATAATGTGATATTTACTCTTCTCTTAATTCTGCAAAATTAATCAGTCACTGAACACCTATTAAAACCTTATATGTTGCAATCATTGTGCTAACTACTGCGGATACTAAAGGCAGCAAAAGATAGTCCCTGGCTGTAAGAGGCTTATAGTCTATAGTCTAATAGAAAAACAACAAGCAAATAGACTATACAAATAAGCCATCTACAGGATAAACAGGAAATAATTAATAAAGGAAAGATGGAACAGTGAAAAGAAAGAAAGTGGAAGCCTTTCTCAGAAGACCTCCAAGGATTCAGCCAGAAAGGGTAGAAGAGATATAGGATCATGATGGATCTGGAAAAATCAAGCAAGAGTCTTTTGGGAATGGAGGAGATATTGCCATGTTGTAAATGGTAAGGGAAAAGCCATTAGGCAGGGAGAGAATGAAGATAAATGACAGGGTTGGGATGAGAAAGGGGACAAGCTGCTGTAGGAAAAGACAGATCAATTGTGCAAGTAGAAGTGTTGGCCTTGGTTAGGAGTAAGAGTACTTCATCATGTGAGATAGTGGTGAAGGAGAAGAAAATGGCAAAAGACATCTAGGTGTTAGGAGAAAGGGAATGTCAGGAAAAGGGGAGAAAAGGAAGTATGCAGTGAATGCTCTCCACTGAAAGGTTGGGGGATAGAGGAGCCACAGGAGTTTGAGGAGGGATGAAAACATTTGGAAGAGCCATTGTGGAGAGTGAGAGAGTAAACTGATAAAGGAGGTATAGTAGAATTACCTCACTGTAGTGAGGGTCCAGTTGAAACTACGTAGCATAAATTTGTATGAATCCAGTCCAGAATGGTTGCATAATTTTCTCCACCTTCATTTAGCAGCAGGTGCTTAAGAGATAAGGTGGTAGATGATGCAGGTTGTCTAAAGCTGAGGTTTGTCAGGGAGTGATATGCGAAGGGGGCAGAAACTCAAGAAGAAAGGGCAGGGTTAAATTGGTTTGCCAACAGTCAAGATGGGGAAAAGGAGAGAGAGAATGGCTAGTGGTAGCCTGGGTGACAAATGAGTGGTTGAAGGATATGAAGTCATGGTATGGATGAAGAGTAGAGTATGACAAGGGTAAGGAGGAGAAGAAATACAAACACAAAGGTTATGGTCAGATGATAAATTATGGACTTTTCTAACACTGAGGACTACCATAATTTCTTATGAGGATTATGAGGATGATGCAAAATCAAGTATACAAACATCTTTGTGTGTGTGTGAGGTATGAACTAAGTTATGTAAATGGAGTAGGTTGAAAAATTGAATGGTTAGGGTGATAATACATACATATGTATGTATTAAACACTTATTAAGTGCCAGGCAAACCATTCCAGTAACTTTGCCAAGAGAACTCCAAAAGGGATCATGAAAAGTTGGGCACAACTGAAATATGACAAATCAACAGAGAGTTCTGACCATGTGACTTTTTCTATTCAAACAACTCTGAAGCTTCCTATTTCACCTTTAGGACAAGATATAAACTCTTCTGTTTAGCTTTTAAAGGTTTATACTTCCTGGTTCCGACCTATCTTTTAAGCCTTATTGGACATCACTCTCTCTCCTGCACTCTGAAATTCAGCCAAACTGGTTTTCTTTCTATTCCTCACCCAGGACTCCTCACTCCCCAACCTTACTCCTGTCATTTATAGTCTTTGTGCCTTTGGATTGATTGCCTTCCACCCTTGAATGTATTTCCTCCTCACTTGTACCATAGAGAATCCTTCTTTTCCTTTAAGATGCATCTTTTTCAGTTGTTGGTTTTTTCCTGTCATGTCTAACTGTGAGTGATCCCATTTGAGGTTTCTTTAGTACATCTAAATAGACAGATTTACTTATTTCTTTTTTTTTTTCTTCTTCCCTTTCTCCTTGACAATGCTAGCTTCTCTACCTACCCCTTTAAATTCATCTCTTTTTCTGTCCTCTGGGTCCTTGATGCTTTGACCATCCTCTCGCTTCTTATCCATAATTATAATTCCTTTTCTTTCTGCTTAGCAAATAAAGAAATGGAAGTAGCATCAGGTTTTATATTCTTGGGCTCCAAGATCACTGCAGGTGGTGACTGTAGCCATGAAATTAAAAGATGTTTGCTCCTTGGAAGAAAAGCTATAGAAAATCTGAATAGCATCCTAAAAAGCAGAGACATCATCTTGCTGAAAAAAGATCTATATAGTTAAAGCCAGAATTTTTCCAGTAGCAATGTATAACTGTGAGAGTGGGACTACAAGGAAAGCTGATTGCTGCGGAATCAATGCTTTTGAGAGTCCCTTAGACATCAAGGACATCAAATCAATCAATACTTAAAGAAATTAATTCAGGTTATTCATTGGAAGGTCAAATACTGAAGCTGATACATAATGAGAAATGGGATTCATGGGGAAAAGACCCTGATGTTAGGAAAGATTGAAGGTAAAAGGAAAAGGGGATGGCAAGGGAAGAGATGAATAGATAGTGTCAGGGATACAATGAACATGAACTTGGACAGTCAAGAGATGGTGGAAGACAGAGAGCCTGGCAAGCCAAGGTCCTCAGGGTCACAAGGAGTTAGATCCCCTTGAATGACATATGTGAACTACACAAACTTACCTAGTTCTCATCTTTAAAATCAAAACAACTCTTGATTTTATCATTCCTTAAGGCTATCATTCTCTTGTTTCTCTTCCCTTTCAAGTGAAAATCTGAGAAAAAGCTACCTCATGACCTATATTTTTTCACTTCATACTCACTTCTGAACCTCTTACAATATGACTTTTTTCTCTACCACTTGATTGAAACATCTCTTTTCAAGGTCATCAATGATCTTTTTTATTGCTAGATATAATATTTTTTCCCCTTCAGTCTTCATTATCCTTCACATCTCTGTAACTTCTCCTTCACTATATTCTCTCTTTTCTGGGGTTTTTGGAACATTGCTTTGTCATTCATGATTCTTTTCCAAGAGTGCACTGGAGTTTTGAGAGTTGATTGTTAAATTTCAGTGGGAGTATTTATACTTCAGAAATCAGTAGTCACTACAATTCAGGGCTTTATTTATTGTTTTATTGATTGTATAGATCTAAGAAAGTATTAGTAATATTGAAATTAAAAGAGCACATGCAAACATTTCCCCTCAAGCCCAATTGTTAAACAAACCAACAAACTCCTGAATTGCTCTACAAAAATTGCTTGAGCTTAGCATGAGTGCAGTATAAGGCTCAGGGAATGAATTAGAGAGATTTGGTGATTGTAGCCTAATTAATAATAATAACAGAATGCTTTAAGGTTTACACAGTGTTTTACATAGCTTATTTTATTTGAGTATCTCTATTCTCTTCTTGTTAGCCAAATCTTGCCTAGATATTGTCTTTAGAGTTTTACTACACATATGTCACCTTTTATGCATGAGTGTATCACAGGGCTCCATCTTATGCCCTTTCTTCTACTTTCTTCACCCTCTTTTTGGTGATCTCATTACTTTCCATACTTTCCACTATTATTTCTATGTGTTTAACTCCTACTTTCATTTAACTAGCCCTCATATCTCTCCAAAGCTCCAGGAATGATTCTTCAACTGCTTACTTTTGTCTCTATTTGAATTTCCATTAGTATCTCCAACCAAGAATGTCCAAAGTGGAACTCCTTAACTTTCTCCCTAAGTTCCTTCTAATTATCTTCACCATATCTGTCTAACTTTCCTGTTTCTAGTTTGTGAACTAGTTATGAACATTGTCCATACTCCACTCTCTCATACTCTGGATCCATTTAGTTGCCAAATGTAGTCATTTTCTCCTCTCCAACATCTCTTGAATCTGTTCCCATAGTTCTGCTCACATAACTATTCTAGTCCAGATGCTCATTCTCTCCCACCTGGAATATTGGAATAGGTTTCCTAATTGGTCTCCTTATAGCCAGATTTCTCTCTTTTAAATCTATTCTCCATATAACTGGCTGAATCAATATGGATATAACTAAAATATATCAGCATGCTACTTTAGCTCAGGAAATTTCAATGGATCCCTTTTGCTTCTGTGATAAAATATAAATTCTTTTCTTAGCATTTAAAATCCTTCATGATTTGACTCCAGCCAACTTTACCAGGCTGATTATTCTGCTCTTTCTCACATACTTTATATTCCAGCTAATATGGAGTACTGGCTGTTGTCCATAATATTCCATCTCCAGCCTAGAAGGCTTTCCCTCCTCACTGCTGTTTCTCAAAAAAGATCTCTTTCAAAACTCATCTCAAATTGTATCATCTTCAGTAAGTCTTTTCTGAGTCCCTCAGTTTTTACTCATCCTCCTACCCAATTATATTTTATATATATCTTGAATTGATTTTGCCATGACCATAAGGTCTTTAAGGACAGGTACTTTCCTCTGAACTTTTATTCCTAGTACATGACACATAGTCCATACTTAATAAATTCTGACTGGAAAAGGACTCACATGTGCAAAAATGTTTGTAGCAGCTCTTTGTGTAGTGGCAAGGAATTGGAAATTAATGTTCATCAGTTGAGGAATGGCTGAATAAATTATAGGATATGAAGGTAATGGAATATTATTGTTCCATAAGAAACAATGAACAGACTGATTTCAGAAAACTTGGGGAGACTTACATGAACTGATTCTGAGTGAAGCAAGCAAAACTAGGAAAACAGTGAACATAGCAACAGCAATATTGTGTGATAATCAATTGTGATGGACTTGGCTCTTCTCAACAATGTAGTGATTTAAGACAATTCCACAAAGTATAATGTTTTCACCTTCCTTTCTTTGTTGCTTGCTTTTTCTTTCTCATGTTTTTTTTTCCTCTTTTAGTCTAATTTTTCTTGCACAACATGACAAATAGGAAAATTTTTTAAAGGATTGTATATATTTTTTAAAAATGCCGAATGGTCGATTGATTAATTTTAGATCCAATTCTGCTACTAACTCACTGAGTGGGTTTGAACAAATCACTTTGTCTTTCTAGTTTCCCTGTTTGATGTTCTTCATTCATAATGAAGGGACTTAATGATCTTAGTTTCAAGTCACAATCAGCTCTGAAATGTTGTATTTCTATACTCTAATACCAGTCAAGTACCTGGAAGATAACATCAAGATCAGATACTCAAGATTTTAAATTCAGCCTTGCACCAGCTTCCTAGTTATGTCTTCAGTGTAGTCTTCCAAGTTATGCATCCAGGTTCCTCTGGTCCCTTGGAGGAAGAGTACATTTTTTTCTTAACTATATCTCAAAGATTCTTTTCATGGGGCTCAGGCCCTCCTGATTTGATCTTGCTGTCATCTTTTTTTTTTTTTTTTTTTTTTTTTTTGCTTCTGTCCTAGAGGCTTTTGTAATGACAGATCTTATTTTCACTTCTGGCCTCCTACTCTTTGCTTTATTAAAATGCCTTGTACAAAGCATCTTGGCTCACCAGGTATTAAGTCTCTTCATTGGCTGGGCATAGAACTTGCATCAGTTACCAAAAATGATGCGTCTTCTTCTGGAAGATCCTCTATAATCTGCAGCATGGGTTTAATTAGCATCTCTAGGCAGATGACTGCCATGTCTATGCAGCCAATCCCTATCTTTCCTCTCAGCTTCAGTTTCAGATCAACCACTGCTTGTTGGACATTTCAAACTGAATGTTCCAGAGACATCATCTATTTAGCATGTTTAAAACCTAACTGATTATTTATCCCTCCAAACTGTCCCTTCTTCTAAATGTTGCTGTTTCTGTTGAAGGCGCCACCATTCTTTCAGTGTCTGAGGTCTATAATCTCAACATTATCTAGGATATTTCATTCTCCTTCTTCACATGTGTCAAGTCAGTTGCCAAATCTTGACATCCCTTCCTTTAGCACATCTATCACATTCATTTCATTCTTTTCATTCTCACAGTTACTACCTCATTTCAGGCTCTCATCATTTCTTGCCTAGATTATTTCAACATCTTTCTAATTGGTGTCCTTTCTTCAAGTCTCACCATTTCAGTCCATCTTACACACTGCTGCCAAATTGATTTTTCTTAAGAGATCTAAAGAATAGATAGATGGTGCAGTAAATAACATGTAGTTTTATAGTTTAGAAGACTTCAATTCAAATCCAGTCTCAGAGTCTTATTAGCTATGTACCTGGACAAATCATTTAACTCTGTTTGCCTAGTTTCTTTATTTATAAAATAAGCTGGAGAAGAAAATGGCAAACCAGTCCACTCTCTTGGCCAAGAAAAACCTATAAAGGATCACAAAGAGTTGTATGCAACTGAAATACAACTAAAGAACATAGAGATCTGACCATATGACTTTTTCTACTTGGCCAACTCTGTATCTTTTCATATTTCCTCTAGAATAGGATGTACACTTTTTGTTTGGCTTTTAAAGACTTATACTTCCTGGTCCCAATCTATCTTTCAAATCTCATTGGGCATTACTATGCCTCCTGCTTTCTGAACTTCAGTCAGATTGATTTTCTCTCTATTCCTCACATAGAACCCCATAACCTTCTACCTTGCCCCTGACAATTATAGAGTCTGTGCCTTTGGACTGGCTGGACTCCTAGATGCATTTCCTCCTTACCTCTGCTTTAAAGAATCCTTTAGGATGCAACTCAAGCACCATCTTCTTCAGTGGTTTAATTTTTTTTCAATCATGTCTACTCTGTGTGATCCCATTTGGTGTTTCCTTGCCAAAGACACTGGAGTGTTTTGCTATTTTTTTTCCTCCTGCTCATTTTACAGGTGAGAAAACTGAGGCAAACAGGGTTAACTGACTTGCCCAAGATCAAACTAATACTAACTAACTAACACTAGTGTCTAATACTAGATTTGAATTCAGGTCTTCTTGACCTGAATTTCAGGTCCAGAATTCCACTAAGTCACTCAGGTGCCTCCTATACTTATTACTAATTAACTGATAAATCATTAAGAGTGGTAGTGGTGAAGAAATTTCATAGAGGAGTTGAGATTTAAACTAGGGCAGTAAAAAGGGAAAGCATTTGGGGCACTTTAGCAAATGATTAATAGATTACTTCTCTCCAGAATATTTAATGCTTTAAATGTAGACTCTGTCCTTATTTAATCTTAGCCAAAAAACCCAAAAGCTTTGATTGAGGAATTTCAATCATAAAAGAACATGGTAAAAGTTATTTGGGCATATTGGGGAGGGACAAGGACATGATCCTTCTCTCTGCCTTTGAAATGACATAATCACAAATGGCTACCTATTACAGCCAGAGGGAAAGTTTCCCATCATATTTAGAGATCTAACTAAACTCAGAGAGCTAGTCCAACCCCTTCATTTTACTAATGATGAAACTGAGGTCAATAAAGATTCTGTCCTGGTCCAAGGTCTCAAAGACAGTAAATTAAAGGCAACAATCCAATAATTAATACACTTACTATGTGCCAGGTACTGTTCTGAGAGCTAGAGATACAAATACAAGCAAAAAGATAAAAGTTCCTGCCCTCAAGAAGCTTATGTTCTAATTGGAGGGAACATATAATATCTGAATATTCAGGAGTGCAACATGGTTGACCTGGGCTCAAATTTAATCCAGTATATCCAAATCTAGAATGCTTGTCATTACATGTTAGACTCACCCTGTCTGTCGTTCCTAGGAATACTTTGTGGAATGTAGAAAATGATACTGTCAGGGGCCCAAGACAAGGACTTGATTTTAGTTAACTCTTTAGTTAATTATTCAGGTGACTGAGAAAGAAAGAAAGAAAGAGAGAGAGAGAGAGAGAGAGAGAGAGAGAGAGAGAGAGAGAGAGAGAGAGAGAGAGAGAGAGAGAGAGAGAAAGGAAGGAAGGAAGGAAGGAAGGAAGGAAGGAAGGAAGGAAGGAAGGAAGGAAGGAAGGAAGGAAGGAAGGAAGGAAGAAAGGAAGGAAGGAAGGAAGGAGAGAGGGAAAGGAAAGAGGGAAGGGAAGGAGAGAGAGGGAAGGGAAGTTGAGAGGAAAGGAGGGAGAGAGGGATGGAAGGGGAAATGAAAGGAAGAAAGGAAGAAAGTGGGGAAGAGGAAGAAAGGAAGGAAGGGGGAAAGAGAGGAAGAAAGAAAGGAAGGGGGAAAGAGAAAAAGAGACAAAGAGAAAAAAATGATAATACTTAGAAATGCTGAGAATGGCTGCTCCTCTTTCAATCTTAGAACTTTTGGTTTGAAAGGACCTTAGAGATCATTTAATGTTAGCTCCTTATTTTATAGATGTGAGTTTCTAAGCTCTGTTTCATAGGCAGACAAAGGTAACCTTACCTCCTATAGTGAGAGAAGGCTGGTAGAGGGGTGAGAGTGAGAGAGTTAAATCCCAGGAGGTAGGAAACTTGAAAGCTGAACTTTCCAGATTAGTTGCCCAATTTTCATTGCAGATCTCAGAGCTGTGACCTTCTCTCTTTGCAAGGTTGCTGGCACCTTGGCTTGAACTAAGCTTCTAAGGCCTGCTAGGAATCAGTTATTAGCATTCCAACTATATTTAACTTGGAACAAACCCTGGATTCATCAAAGCCGGATTTCTTTCTTTTTTTTTTTTTCTGCCCACAAAATCAACCTATTGATTTAACACATTGAAAGGTGGGGGAAACACAGGAATGTAACCGCAAAGCTTCACATTCCTTAGAATGTTCATCTAAGAAGGATTTAATTTCCTTAAAATCCAGATTTGGAGTGTAATTAAAATATGAACATTCCTGCTGTTAGGTCTTTGATCCTTTTAAAATTTAATGTCTCCAGAAAATGGATCTCTGAATACTACCACATGCTGATTGACTTAGGGGCAAGCACTCTATACCTTAATTTTTTCACCTGTAAAATGGGAATAATGGTTTAGAAATATCTCAGACAACCAAAAGTTGAAAGTCATAATGAATTTCTCACAATAATGCTTGTGAGGGAATTAATACAGGTATTATAATCCCTACTTTATGCAAAAGAAATCTAAGACTCAGAGAGGTCACAGCAGTATGAAATATAGAACTGAAAGGAGTGACAGAGATACTCTGGTTCAGTTCCCTCACTTTTCAGATGAGAAAACTGAAGTCCAGAGTAGAAAAGCGACCTTCCTTTATAGGAACCTGATTCAATACAAAAGAAACTAAGCAAAAGAATCAGGAATAAATGTAGAACTCATTTCTCAAAAAGAGTTTTCTTCTCAGAGGACCAGAAATAAATTAATGATTTAATTTAAAGTCATTAAATATGTTTAAATTAATGGATCTAATTGAGTACTTTTTATATAGATGGCACTGTATTTGTCACTAGGAAGGAGATAGAAAAGATTAGAAAGGTAACATTATGCTCGGGAAGTTGTTGGACTGTGCACACCCTTTGACCCAGCAGTGTTACTGTTGAGCTTATATCCCAAAGAGATCTGAAAGAAGGGAAAGGGATCTCTATGTGCAAAAATGTTTGTGGCAGCCCTCTTTGTAGTGGCCAGAAACTGGAACTGAGTGGATGCCCATCAATTGGAGAATGGCTGAATAAATTGTGGTATATGAATATTATGGAATATTATTGTTTTGTAAGAAATGATCAGCAGGATGAATTACAGAGAGACCTGGAGAGACTTACATGAACTGATGCTGAGTGAAATGAGCAAGACCAGGAGATCATTACTAAACAACAACAATACTATATGATGATCAATTCTGATTTTCGTGGCCATTTTCAACAATGAGATGACCCAAATCAGTTCCAATAGAGCAGTAATGAACTGAACCAGCTACACCCAGAGAAAAAACTCTGTATGAATCACTACAGAATTCCCAATCCCTCTATTTTTGTCTGCCTTCATTTTTGATTTTCTTCACAGGCTAATTGTACAGTATTTCAAAGTCTGATTCTTTTTGTTCAGCAAAACAACTGTTTGGACATGTATCCATATATTGTATTTAATTTATACTTTAACATATTTAACATGTATTGGTCAACCTGCCATCTGGAGGGGAGGGGAAGGAGGGGAAAAATTAGAACAAAAGGTTTGGCAATTATCAATGTTGTAAAATTACCCATACATATATCTAGTAAATAAAAACTATAAAAAATAAAAATAAACAAAATAAAAGAAAGATAACATAAACTCATATGGTAGAAGACTTTGTATGGAAAGATAAGGAGCTTAGATATTATTTTGGGAATAGATATAGCAATTCTTTACCTTTCTTCTGTATCATAGACTCCTTTGACAGTCGATGGACTTTTTCTCAGAATATTTTAAATGCTTAAATAAAAATGCATAGGCTTATAAAGGAATCCAAATATATTGAAATATAGTTATTAAAAAAAAAAAGCTCATGAACTCCAGGTTAAGCTCTAGATATTGGTGAGATACTGAAGTCTTTAGGACAGGAAAATGATATATGATTCAAGAAGACTTTCAAGAATATTTGTTTGGCACCAATGTTTATGATGGATTGGGTTAGAGAAGGGAGAAAATGATAGAGTTAAATTGGGAGTCCATTACCATAATCTAAGTATGCTGATAAAGACCTAAATTGTGATAGTAGGAGAGGTAACAACATCAGACATGGGGAAGAAAGGACTCTATATACTTAGAGTGACACTGTAGTTGAGGAATCAGGACGAACACTAGAAATAACTAAACTGTGTTTAAGTATCAACTACTACTAAATAATCTGGTTTGTGTAGTCAGTATAGTGACCCTAGTATACAAATAGTTTGTGTTCTAAAAGTTCATATAGAAGGCAGTTGACTGGAATTTGGAACACATTTTCCCAAAGAAACAATGCCATAAATAATACTTATACTCCCAAGATAGTCCAGGAAAGTCTGTTTAACAAAATTATAATGTGGTTGAGATTCGTTTTAATTTGTAATGAAAAACTGTAGAAAGCAATACTATTGTAATCATACGAATTAAAAATTTAAAAATATAATTGAATAAGAATTGGTGTTTTATTTATCTTGAATGTTGGTGCCTGAAGAAAACTAGACTTAATTAGAGTAGAAAGAGGAGGTAGATGGAGAATATCTCAGAAATTCTGAAGGGGATTTTAGGACATTTTTAAGAGTTCTGTGATGGAAGGCAATGATTCCTTTGGATATGTTTTTCTTTAAAAATGTTTCTAAGGAAATCTGCACCATTATCTTTCTTAAGAATTATTAACTTGAAACAAAAAAGGATTAAAGAGAAATTTTCCTAAAATAGCTGGTTAAGAATTGGAACTTAAAGGAGGAAAGGGGTTGAGAAATTATATGTATGATATTATGAGTAGGATATTTATTTAATGCAGAATTACCTGAGCTGCTATTAATTTGAAAATGGAGGAAATGATAGCCCTAAGGTGAAAGAGTTTCCTCATGCTGCTCTTCAGGTAGCACCTTCAATCCTGGAACTTTTTAGTTTTGTAGAGTTCAAGTAGTTTTAGATTTAGTAGGGGAAGAGGATTAACAGATAACTCACTCATATAATGTAAGGACTGTTTAAATCTGTAACTGGAGGAACTCCTGAAAATAAATGCTGAAGGGATTTAAAATCTGAATGGGATTAAAGTGTGAAGCCTTCTCTGAAAAGGTGAATGGAAGTGAGAAGATAATGGAGGAAATATGGAGTTGGGGGGGGGGGGAAGAGGGAAGGAACCTCATTCAATGACACTGATTATAGATACTAGATTTGTCCTCATATTTTTCTCCTTTCTTTTCAAAACCAATCAATCAACAGGTATTTATTAGATATCTATAACTTCACTAGGTGCTGGGCATATGATTACAAGGAGTTTACATTCTAAGAGGTAAGACAAGTGTGCATGTATGTATACATAAAGGTCAAGTGAATAAATACAAATATAGAAAGTCATTAAATACAAGATATTTTAGAAAGAGGGTATAAATATTTGGATGCCTCAAGAAAGGCTTCATGCAGAAGATGGTGGGCAGCTAAGTGGTCTGTAGTGGATAGTGATGCAGGTTTAGTGTCAGCAAGACTTAATTTGTTTACCTTAATCCATTAAAGAAGGAAAAGGCAAACCACTCCAATATTTTTGCCAAGAACAGGGTGGGTCACAGGATCATGAAAAGTTGGCTATGACTGCACAACAAGAAGCATTTATTAAATGTTTACTATGTGCCAGACATTGTTATAAGCACTGGATGAAACCAAGAAAGGCAAAAACAGTCTTTTAGCTGAAGGAGGATACAATCCTCAGACAAGTATGTAGAAGTAATATATATATACATATATGTTATAAATGGAAGGTAAGTTTGGAGGAAAGATATTAGCAGGGAGAGAGACTGGAAAAGGCCTGCTTCAGAAAGTGGAATTTGAGGCAAGCCTTGAAGGAAGGCAGTGGGCAGATGGAGGAAGGGAAAGTTTTCCATTTATGAAGAACATGCAGTGAAAAGGCATGGAGCTGGAAGAGATAGTGTCCAGAGAGAAGAGTAGGAACATCAGTGTTATTAGGTCATAGAATATGTGGGAGGGACTAGAAAGATAGGAAGGAGGAGCCAGATTGGGAAGATTTTACATTTGATGGATAATGGAGAGTTACTGGATTTTACTGAGTTTAGGTGTGTCTGTGTGTTGCAATGAAAACTCCCACTCATCTGAATTCTTATATACTGACTGGTTTGTGCCATTCATTAATTATGGTCAAAGAACAGCATGAGAGTAATGGAAAAAGAACTGTGTCAAGGAAGGGTAAAAATCCCTGTTCTGATGAGTACACGTTGTATCATTCAGGTAAGTTCACTTAACATCCTTGTATCTCAATTTTCCCACCTAAAACCAGAAGAGTTTTGTTAAGAAAGTTCTTGGGAAACTTCAGGCACTCTGTAAATGTGAGTATTATGATTCTTATTAAATCACAATGCCTTGTCAATACATTGTTGTAATAACCTGTTTTCAATAGTTGTATTATTAAACCTCAGCACAGCAAATGACTAGGTTTCTGGGTGGAGCTGACTCTGTGTTTTTGAAATCTAAACTAATGGAGCACAAGGCCTAACAGATTCTCATGGAGCTAGGAATATTTGAAGTACACACCCAACAATGGCCTGTTGGCTCAGAACCAGACTGGCTAAATTCCAGACACTTGGTCACCAGGTGATAAAATTTTTTCATTCTCAGCAGCTGTTAAGAGAACTGTGAGATGCATTTGAAATTGCAGATCCTTGGAGTAATGAAATCCCCATATCTTATCTTCCCAAATAGACTGTGTGAGCTCCTTGGAGCAAGGGACAAGTCACAAGTTTCTTTGGAACAGAACCTTGCCCCAAGACATCTATCTTCAACTTTCCTATTCTATTTTTTCTGATGGCTGGGTGACTCTCTACTCTCAGTCTTCCAGGTTTGAAATCTCATTCATATTTAACTCTTTCTTCTTTTTCCTTCATTTCCAATTTGTTGTGATGTCCTGTCAATTCTACCTTCACAATATTCCTCTTTCCACTGACACAGGAATCATCCTTGTTCTGAACCTCATTACCTATCACTTGGGCTGTTCCAAGAGTTACTGAACCAGTGTCACTACCTTCACTCTCTCCCTTCCCTTCATTCTTCATGTCAAGACCATCTTGTTCTATTAGAATGAAACTTGTTGAAGACAGGGTCAGTTTTTTGCCTCTTTTTATTTCTAGCATTTACCACAGTTTCTGACACATACTAGATGCTTATTAGTTTATTAATTGGTTTCTTGTTTCCTGTTGCATACTGAATAAAACAAACTCTTTAGCCTGGCATCTGAGGCCCTCCACAATCTGGCTCCAACCTCCCTCTTGAGGCTTATTTCATACACTTCTCTTCCTACAATGTTCTTGCCAAAAACAATGAACATCACCAGTTTCCATTCATTTGTCGGGGTAGTTTCCCTACTAGACTTAACATTTTCTGGAGTTACAATTATGCTCTTGAGGAGGTTATGATCTCTTGCAAAGGTGAGACATATACCTCACAGGCCATCTCTGCAGCAAGGCAATCCTTTTATACCTCTATGATCAATTCACTGTCCCACTTACAACACTGTCCCAACACTGTCCCACAATAGCTACTCCAAATTTTTCTATCCTTGCTCAAACCTCCCATGGCACTGCTTTAATCTACCCTTTCAGCTGAAGCCCTTACTTCATCCTTCACTAAAAAATACTGAGGTCATTCCTTGAGTTCCCTTTTCTCTTTTCCGTCATTTCCCATCACTCAAAATCCCTTTAATGAGATGATTAGGTAATCAGCATGGTGCAGTGGAAAAGCTGGACTGGTTTGCATGAAAAAGTACTGAGTTCAAATTCTAGTTGCTCATGTAATACTGGGGAAGTCTCTTAGATGTTTTAGTCTTTGAGCAGAAGAGATGAGCTAGAATGCTTTGAATCCCTTTCAACTTTAAATCTTATAATTTAGGATTGATTCTACAATGTTAAGATTCAATGCTAATATGAATATTTCAGCTAACAAAAGCTAAGCCTATGGAAGAGCGAATTATTAGCAATGTGGTATAGGGGGAAGGAATACTACATTTGTAGTCAGATGACTTGAGTCTGAATCCATGCTCTTCCACTTTCTATCTTTGTGAACTCGGGGAAATTACTTAACATAATTTTCCCATTTATAAAATGAAGGAGTTAGATGAGATTGGCCCATAGCTCTAGATCGCTGATATTTTGACTGTATGAGTGAGGGTGGTAAGGGAAGACTTCGTGGAGGAGAAAGGATGGATACATCTTAGATAAAAGCAGGGTAGAGCAATCAAGCCAGCAAAATCAAAGATACACAGACAAAATTGAATCAGGTGTATTCCAGGAATTAGGAAACCCATCTAAATCAAAGTTGACGCTGGGGAGGAGTAGGAAATCAGTGTAAAGCAAAATAATATAGGATCTCAAATGCCATGCTAAGAAATTTGAACTGAAAGATGGTCTAGTCCATTCCAGTCATTCTAACATGGAGGAAGGAAGTAAAGGTCAGAGAACTGAAATGACCTTCCCAAGTTTACAAAGCTAGTAAGTGATAGATATGGGACATTAGCCTAAGAAAAATGGGGAGCCACCAAGGGTGTGTGTGTGTGTGTGGTTTTTTTTTTTTTAATGAAGAAGAGAGTAATAGGCAAAGTGGTGTTTCAGATAGCTAAATCTATCCAATGAAATATCCTTAAGTAAGATTAATTCCTAAATACTCAGAGGATAACAAGAATTCTTACTTCATATGTAACCCTCAAGAATTGTATCAGGAACCTAATTCTACAGCATTCAAGGAGTAGGTAAAAGGGCTCTGGAACTCCTTAAATCTTGGCTCCTCAAAATCATTGAAAATCACACCCCTTATGAGATAGAGCTATCCAGTATCCCCCCCCCCCCTTGGGACTATGACTCCTAAATAATTGACTTTAGATTATCTTTGCAAATAAAAGGCATTGAAAACCAAATAATGGATGATCAAATAAGCATTTTAATTCCAAAAAATAACTATTTCACTTTGGAATATATTTTTAAACTTACATTTGTAGATATGGGAAAGTATCAATTCTATGAACAAGATAATGGAGACACTCTAAAAAGGATGTAGGTCGAGAAGGTAGGAAATGTTCTTTCTTCTTTTCCTCCTTATCTAACTTTTCTTGGTTCACTCATTTCTTTTCAATGGACACAATATAATTCTTTAGATCACTAAGAAGTAATATCAGCTTAAACTAAGCTATCTTTCCTTCCTCTTTTTCTCCCTCCCTCTCTGCTTCTCTTCCTTTAAAAAAAAAAAAACAAAACTTATTTTATTATAGCTTTATTATTAGCATGGGTAATTTTTCAACATTGATCCTTGCAAAACCTTCTGTTCCAAATTTTACCTTCCTTCCCCCCACCCTCTCCCCTAGATAGCAGAGAGCCCAATACATGTTAAATATGTTATCTTACTGCACAAGAAAAATCAGATCTAGAAAGAAAAAAACAAACCAAAAAAAAAAAAAAACAAAACAAAACTGAGAAGGAAAACAAAAATTCAAGCAAACAATAACAGAAAGAATGAAAATGCTATGTTGTAAACCACATAATTCCCATAGTCCTCTCTCAAGGTGCAGATGGCTCTTTTCATTACTGAACAATTGGAACTGGTTTGGATCATCTCATTGTTGAGGAGAGCCACGTCCATCAGAATTGATCATCATATAATCTCATTATTGCTGTGTATAATGATTTCCTGGTTCTGATCATTTCACTCAGCATCAGTTCATGTAAGTCTCTCCAGGCCTTTCTGAAATCATCCTGCTGGTCGTTTCTTACAGAACAATAATATCCATAACATTCGTATACCACAATTTATTCAGCCATTCTACAATTTATGGGCAGCCACTCAGGTTCTAGTTTCTTGCCACTACATAGAGGGCTGCCACAAACATTCTTGTATATGTGGGTCCCTTTCCCGCCTTTAAGATCTCTATGGGATATAATCTCAGTAGTATCACTGCTGGGTCAAAGGGTATGCACAGTTTTGATAACTTTTTGAGCTGCCTCCCTTTCTGATTATCTCTTTCTGTCTTTATCATTCTGTTTCTGACTTTCTGTATCATTTTCCCTTACCGCCCTTTCTCCTCCTCTCTCTGTCTCTGACTGCCTGTCCATCCATCTCTTCTTCCCTTCATTCCTGATATCTCTCTCATCCCTCCAATTCTCTCTTCCTCTCTGTCTCTATCTCTTTCTGCATGGGTATGTCTGTCTGTCTTTTCTCCCTTCTTTTTTCTTCTCTCCCTCCTTCCTCCTTTCACTTTCCTTCCTCCTTCAATGTGTTTTCTTTCTGAATTACAGTATCCCTAGATTAGAAGAGGTAACAGTGTTTTCATTTTTAAAGCATTTTGAGAGGTAAGGCTAACTAGAGATAATGGACAGCTCCAAAAAAGGAATGGAATTAAACAGACTAAGTGTCATCTGTCAATAGAACATGAAAGCAAGATTTATTGTGGATGATCTCCCTTGGGATTACTGATGAAAATTTATTCATGCATCTGACAGTCTTTCTCAGAAAAGGGGGAAGGGAAGGAAAAAAAGGAGCTTTTCTTATTTAAAAAAATTTTTTTAACAATAGCTGGCCACACCAGCAATTCACCTGTTGTTCTTTTCTAGTTCCTTCCTTTATTTGGGCCAAAATATTTCACAACATCATATCCACCCTATTCAGGAGGCCTGTGGGAAAAAAAGCAAAGCTGTCTTATAAAGGGCAGAGATTGTGTTCTAGTTCTTGGCAAGTTCTCTTGGGAGGCATTTCGTACACTCAAGGCTCTGTATAAATAAATAACACGGATATAGAATTTGTGGGGGAGAGTTCTCGCCTGCTGTTATTTCAAAGCCTGGTCCAACTCAAGCCTTTGTGGAGAACAGAGACTTGTTTGCACTACTCAGAGTCCTGTGAACACAGTTTATTTGTTGAGTGAGGACAGCTTTGAGCACACAAGCATGTTGATCTCCACTGACCAAACTTGTCTAGGAGTTGAGGTGTGGGAGAAAAAAAAATTACTAGTTCAGAACATTAGGAAAGAACATAAGAGGAAGAGAAAAAAACAACTTTGCTTTTTGTTTCTTGGTCTTATTTCCAATTTCTTTCCAAAGTGATGGTGTTTCATTAAATGACAGTAAATGAAATTTGGAAGGGACTTTAAAGGCTGGTCCAATTCAAACATGAACATCAACAGTACCCTAAGAAAATGGTCATTAAATTAAAGATGGAACTTACTGCTTCCCAAAGCAGCCCATTCTACATTGGAAGATTTCCTTTTGTTACTCTTTCCTTTTTAATCTCTACCCATTGTTTTAAATTCTGCCTTCTAGGATCAAACATAAATCTAATTCTTTTTCCAAGCCTTTATATTTGTGGAGATAAATGTTATATCCCTCCCAAGTCTTCTCTTCTTTAGGCTAAAGACCAATACTTCATTTGTTTTATCTAGCCACAGACACTTATTAGCTGGGAAACTCTGGGGTCACTTAATTTCCATTTGTCTAGGCTTCCCTCATTGAGAAATTAGGATAATTAAAGCACCCAGCTTGCTATGAGGATAAAATGAGAAAATATTTGTAAAAAACTTAGTATAGCACCTGGCACACAGTGGATCAGTGGTTCTCAAACTTTTGTTCTTTGTAAACTTTTATACTATTAAATATTTTGAGGATCTGTTCAGAGTTACTATGTAGGTTGTATTCATAGACATTTACCATATTAGAAACCAAAACTAATAAAGGGTGGATTTAGAGAATTTTTGGAAAGCTTCTGTGTATATTGGTTTTTACGTCCCAAGCTTCAAGATGTCCTATTCAGCTAACCCCTTCTGTTAACTAGCACTGATACACATTCACAATCTAATGGTAATTAATATTTATTGAAATGACCCATCAATTCAGGATCTAGAAGCATGAATTGAATCATTAAATAGAGGCAAATATTCATTTAGTAAGTTAGCATGCATTTATTAAATGCTTAATAGAACAGCTACTATGGCTGGGGATACAACTTATATACAAACTACAAAGGATATTTGGAACATGGAGGCTGCCCAAAGGTCTTGTCCTGGGCTTGCTCAGATTATCTGATATCCATTCACATGGTCACTGACCCAGAGTATCTCTGTGTTAAGCAATCTAATGTGCTTTAGGAAGCTAATTTGGGCAGATGAGTAGAGATGGACTAATGTGTAAAGAATCAGGGTAGGGCTAAGATTTGAACTCAGGCCTTAAAATTCCAAATCTAGTAGTTTTTTGGGTTTTTTTTGTTTTGTTTTTTTTAATTGTATGAAACTAGTAAGGTTTTTTTTTTTTCTTGTTATTTTAAGGTCACAATTTGTCTGTATATTCAATATATATTCCCAATGAATAAATTGGCCTGGAATTTAATAGAGGAGATTCCTTTTGCAAATCTTCCTTTAAAGTTAACAGCTAAATTCTAGGATTACTGTTTCTACAGTATCCACTGATGTGTCCAGCTAGAAATTCTAGTCTGGCATGGTCCATTGATCACGATGACATTCTAGCATTTTCTGGGTCCTCTATTCCTTTTCAACCTACAGAAATCATCCTCTAATATTGGGGAGAGGGATTGAATACATATATAAATACATCTACGCACACTTAAATGTATATACATACATGTACATATAGATATGTGTATATATATATAATATATATGCATATATATATGAATTGTAAGAATAGGTGGATACATAGACACATAGACAGAGAGGTGGACAAACAGATGAATAAATGGATAGATGGATGAATAGGTAGATGTCTCAATCTCTACTCTGAGTTCATCATCTCTTTATCCAGCAGCAAGTATCATTCATCATGAGTCTTCTGGAGTCGTAGTTGGTTATTGTGTTGATCAGAGTTCCTAAGCCTTTCCAAGTTGTTTGTATGGAATTACTATTTCTGTATAAATTGTTTTCCTTTCTTTGCATTGTTTCACACAAGTCTGTATGAGTTTCTCTGAAATTATTCCTTCATGGTTATGGAATATTATTGCTCTGTAAGAAATGACCAGCAGGAGGAATACAGAGAGGCCTGGAGAGACTTACATCGACTGATGCTGAGTGAAATGAGCAGAACCAGAAGATCACTGTACACTTCAACAACAATACTGTATGAGGATGTATTCTGATGGAAGTGGAAATCTTCAACATAAAGAAGATCCAACTCACTTCCAGTTTTCCAGTTGATCAATGATGGACAGAGGTAGCTACACCCAGAGAAGAAATAATGGGAAGTGAATGTAAATTGTTAGCACTAATATCTGTCTGCCCAGGTTGCATGTACCTTCGGAATCTAATGCTTATTGTGCAACAAGAAAATGGTATTTACACACATGTATTGTACCTAGGTTATATTGTAACACAAGTAAAATGTATGGGATTGCCTGTCATCGGGGGGAGGGAGTAAAGGGAGGGAGGGGGATAATTTGGAAAAATGAATATAAGGGATAATATTATAAAATATATATATATAATAATAATAAAAAAATTTCCAATGAAATTATTCCTTCATTATTTCTTATAACACATAATATTCTATCACATTCTTATACTCCCACTGAGTAGTTTTCCAAGTGTGATCCGGAGAATCCAGGAGTCTCTGATAGCCTTTCAGAAAGTCTACAAATTCAAAATTAATTTTTATTTCTAAATATAGGAACTATCTATAAATACAACCCACTTAAGCAAAAACTTCAGACAGATTATAAATAATTTTTTTAATAAATTGTAATAAGGGGCAGTGAGATGGTGCAGTGGATAGAGTGCTAGCCCTGGAGGGGTCTCAGGAGGACCTGAGTTCAAATCTAGGCTCAGACACTTAATACTTCCTAGCTGTGTGATCCTGGGCAAGACACAACCCTAATTGCCTCAGCAAAAAAATAAATAAAAATAATTTTAATAAAATTTTATTTTTAATTGAACTCATTTTAATAAAATAATATAAAGATACTGAGAACAAAAGTTAGGAAACCACTAACATAATGTTCAATTTATTTCCCAATTAATAGACATCCCCCCTTCAGTTTCAATTCTTTTGCTGCCATAAAAAAGAACTATCAATATATTTTTTAATGCATATGGATCTTTTTTTTTTCTTTCTTTGATCTCTTTGACCTAGTAGTGGTACCACTGTGTCAAAGGGTCTGCACTGTTTAATAGCTTTTGGGGCATAGTTCCAAATTGCTTCCCAGAAGACTGAATATACCTGTTTTTTCATAGCCCCTCCAGCATTTGTCATTTTCCCTTTTGTGGGGGGGACGGGGGACAATTTTGCCATTCTCATGGTAGTACTTTTAGAGTTTTTTTTTTTACTTGCATTTTTATTAATGATTTAGAGAATATTTTTTCATATTGGA
The DNA here is from genome assembly GCF_048593235.1 of Sminthopsis crassicaudata. Classification (NCBI taxonomy): domain Eukaryota; kingdom Metazoa; phylum Chordata; class Mammalia; order Dasyuromorphia; family Dasyuridae; genus Sminthopsis; species Sminthopsis crassicaudata. The sequence continues at coordinate 78,972,479 of NC_133618.1, read as the reverse complement.
TTTCTTTCTATTAAAACTGGAAAATTGGAGAAGGACTTAATTTTTATGAATATGAATTATATCCTTATATATCTTAAAAATGAAACTTTTATTAGAGAAACTTGAAAGATTCCACCTTTTCCTGCTTCTTTTCTATTTTTAACTATTTTAGTTTTGCCTGTGAATAACTTTTAAAATTTTATTTTATAAAAATTGTCCATTTTACTTCCTGTGAACCTTTCTATTTCTGGATTGAAACATGCACTTTCCCCCTATCCATATTACATCTCTGACAGATATTTTTTCCCCATGATCCTCTAATTTGTTTATGTCACTCTTTCTGATCTCTTTGAAACCTAATCTTCCTACATCTAAAGGGCACATTAGACTGTGTCTATACTCATCTCTGACATTGCAAAATCTAAGATTTGTTCACTTCTTCCCAAAGTTTTCATCATTTTCATTTCATCAGGCAGATAATTCTTCTAATAATAATCAGATCTAGAGTAGCAGTTTTACTCAGATACTTCCACTACCTTTAGAAGCATGAAATGATAATTACAAGTGCGTCAAGAATTCATTAGCTGGTTCATTTTTGGCAGCAAGGGAGAGCATCAGCAGATGTCTGAGTAGTTAAATTCTTCATTATGACTTTAGCAGGTCTCTTTGCCAGGTTTGTGATGTTTCCCAAACTCTTTGTCACACCCCCAAGCACGATGCTGGATAAAACTGCCACTACTGAAATTTCTCTAGAACTTCCCAGTTCCCATCTACTAACTGTAGGGTTTCACAAAATATAATCTGGAAATTTCAGCTTCAGGCACTAAGATATTATATATTTTCATATTTCATCATCTTTACAGTTTATTCTTCAGGAACTATTAAGTACAGCTACTTGGTTGATCATATATGTCAATATTCACTTTTGTAGTTTATTGTTTGCCAATAGAAAGGATATCTGTTTGATTGATAGTGTGATGTCAACTTTTGTGTGTTATATTTGGTCTTGTTTTTAATGCCTTGATGCTATCTTTCTTTTTTTTAGTAGAATCACCATGTACATTGTTCTTCAGTCTCTTATTTGTCTTCATTCTACTTCAGTTTATTCAGATAGTCTTCTATGTTTCTCTGAATTTCTTAAAAATGTCATTCTTTTAAGCTCAATGAATTAATATACTTTAAAAGTGATTTATCAGTTCTCCAATCACTGGGCACATATTTAATTTCCAGTTTTCTGTTGTCACACAAAATGCTGCTTTGAATATTTTTGTATATAAAGTCACTAGTGAGATTTTGCCCCATTTCTAGAGGCACCTGTGTGATACAGTGGAAAGTACTAAGCCTAGAATCAAGAAGTTAAGTTCCAATCTGTCTTTACACACTAGTTATATGATACTGATTACACCATGCAACATCTGTTTATCTCAGTTTCTTCAAATGTAAAATTGGAATAATAAAAGCACCTAACTGCCATGAGGGATTTTGTCCCAAATGAAGTATTTGTCAAGCATTTAGCACAGTACCTAGCAAATAGCAAGTGCTTAATCAATACTTATTCCCTCCCTCTCTCCTGACTAAGCTGGACAAGATGAGTTTTGGCTAACCAATTGACTTTTCTGGGTTTTAGTTTGACTGTGCTTTTGTCTTAATGCTTATTATCAACAGGCTGAAAATGTTTGTGGCAGCCCCTTTATGTAGTGTCCAGAAACTGGAAAATGAACGGATGCCCATCAATTGGAGAATGGTTGGGTAAATTATGGTATATGAATGTTATGGAATATTATTGTTTTGTAAGAAATGACCAACAGGAGAAATAGAGAGGCTTGGAGAGACTTACATCAACTAATGCTAAGTGAAACGAGCAGAACCAGGAGATCATTATACACTTCAATAACAATATTGTATGAGGACATATGCTAATGGAAATGGATATCTTCAACAAAGAGAAGATCTAACATAGTTCCAATTGATCAATGATGGACAGAATCAGCGACACCCAGAAAAGGAACACTGGAAAATGAGTAAACTGTTTGCATTTTTGTTTTTCTCCCCAGGTTATTTTTACCTTCTGAATCCAATTCTTCCTTTGCAACAACAACAACAAAATTCTGTTCTGCACATATATATTGTACCTAGGATATACTATAAGATATTTAATATGTATGGGAATGCCTGCCATCTAGGGGAAGGGGTGGAGGAAAGGAGGGGAAAATTCGGTACAGAAGTGAGTGCAAGGGATAATGTTGTAAAAAAAATTACCCATGCATATATACTGTCAAAAAAAAGTTATAATTATAAAATTAATAAAAAAATTTTTTAAAATATAAACAGGCTGGAATGTTGCTGTCACAATACTTACATAGAACCCCAAACACTGATGATGCTTTGCTGTTGACTCATTAGTTATGTCTCTTTGTAGGTCCAAGAACTATAGCACATCAGGCCCATCTATCCTTTACTACCTCTTGAAGTCTATCTAAGTTTACATTCATTCTTTCTATGATGGTTTCTATCCATCTCTGCCATCCCCTTTTCCTTCTACCTTTAAACTTTCCCAACATCAGAGTTTTTTCCAACGAATTCTGGCTTCTCATTATGTGGCCAAAGTATTTAAGCTTTCAGCTTCAGTATTTGATCTTTCAGTGAATAGCCTGAATCTATTTAAGTATTGATTGATTCAGCCTCCTGACTGTCCAATGAGGATGCTCAAATAATGACATACAATTTATATACACTACTATTTCAATGTCATTTGGATTGCATTGGCAGCATCATTTCATCCATCTTTGCATCTTTTCATTACAAATATTTTTTTCCAGGGCCAGCAAAGAATAATTTTAAAAGCACCAGTCTTCTATTATAGCACTATTATAATAACCCTGTTCCATTTTGATTATGCATTATTCTCTGAAACATTAATTTTTGAAAACTAGACACATCATAGTTATTTGACGCCTCTCTCTCTCTCTCTCTCTCTCTCTCTCTCTCTCTCTCTCTCTCTCTCTCTCTCTCTCTCTCTCTCTCTCTCTCTCTCTCTCTCTCTCTCTCTCTCTCTCTCCATTGATTTTAAAGGAAATTTTATATTTTAAAAAAGAGATTCTGCTTCCTGTCAGGAACTGCCTGGCTCCCTGATTTTTCACTACAGCCAGACATCCTATTTGCTTCCTCTGATAAGTTCACTTTCCATATATCACACTCTGAGACATATTTCGGTTCACTTTCTCCACATCCCACTCTGACACATATTTTAGTCTGGGCAGGAAGAATATGGGATCTGCTTTAAAAAAAATTAACCTAAAACCCCACAAATTTCTTTGTTCTAATATAACTCTATAACTGCTTCTGATCTTTGCTTCTCGCCCAGACACATTGCCTAGATCCTGATCTCTTGTCATATCCTTTGCTCTTTGGTCTTCTAATCTAAGCTTTTGATTATTGTTTCTTGACCTCTGGACTCTGGACCTTGTTTGTCTCATCCCACAGTAAACATTCTTTCTTGCTTCTGCTTACTTTTTGTACTTGAAATTTATCCAAGAAGATAAGGGGCTCCTTTACAAATCTGGAGATTTGTAAAGTTACTTTGTAAACCTCAAAGCACCCAGGGGTTCTCAAACTACTGCCCTCGGGCAGTAGTGCTTGATGGGTTATGGCAAATGGGCTGAGGGGCGGAGACAGAGTGTGAGCTTTTGTTTTTACTATAGTCGGGCCTCCAACAGTCTGAGGGACAGTGAACTGGCCCCTATTTAAAAAGTTTGAGGACCACTGCCTGGGAAAAATGCTAGTTATTATTATGGTTATATTGAAATGGCTGAGTATTTGTCAATAGATTATAGGAAGTATTCCTTTATTGACAGAAGGAGCTAGAGGAGTCAAATTCAAATCCCCATGTTGACTTAGAAAACCACAAATTAACATGATCTCCCAGTTACAGGGAAAGTTTTACCCTCTATGCATCTTAAGTTTGACACCTACAAATCTCAAATTTCCTTTTTTAACTGCATTTCTACGAGTCTGTGATGAACTTTGACTGCTCGTTAACCTCTTCTTCCTCCAATTTGTGATTTCCCGGCTTTATTTCTTTTTAGTTGAACTCCTGATCATGACTTTTCACATCCTCTTTTATATTCCTGTCCTCTTGCTGCACTGGTCAACCTTTTGCTTCCCCTCAATCAATCAATAAGCATTTATTAAGCTCCTACTATGTGCCAAGCACTATGCTAAGCACTGGGGATATAAAAAATGCCCACAAGCTTACTATACCCTGTTCTGATGCTACATTTTCCTTCTTTTGCTTCCTCTGCCGGAATTAATTCCCATTATCTCAGCGCCTTTGTTCCACAAATTCTTTGTCTCTCCAGTTCCTTTCCTTCCCAGCTTTAATGACTGACCTCCACCAGATTTTCTGTTGAGAATTTTCTCACCTGGATAAAATAACTCCTCATTTTTCACACACTACTCTCAGCTGTAGCTCGGAGCTGCTTCTTTGTCATTCTTTTGCAGGGCCTAATTCACTTAACAACCCACCCTCATTATCCTTTTCTCCCTTTCACTCCATTGCCTGATGTTAAAGAACCAGGAACGCTGCAGTTCCAGATTTGAACCAGTCAGATCTGGGAGTTTTAAAAGAGCCCGTGAGAAATCCGATTGGGGAGAAGGAACAGGGAAATGGCATTCCTAGTCCCACCCAGGGCTTACCATTAAAACTGCTTTACGTGGTGGTGGGGATGGGCGGGGCAGAGGCTGGCTGGATCTGTTGTGAAAAGGAGGACGGGGCAGTGGCTGAAGGAAACATTTTGTTCTAAATCTCAATCCCGGAAAAGTTGGACAAAATCTAGTATGAGTTCAAATTTACTCAGTCCATCAGGGGGCAGGAAGTAGAAAGAACAATTTCCTATCAAGATAACTCTGCTCTCCCTAGTGACATATAGTTATCTTTCTGTGGAAAGGCATTTTTAAAGACTGAATCAAAATTTATCTAATGATTAAAAATGTTAACTATTGTCACTGAGAAAAATTCAAGTAAATATTCAATTAAAAAAAGATTCAATAAAAGGAAGCTGTCCTATATTGAGTCAACTGCAGTGAATATATACATTGAATGGAACCAGTGAAGATTTTTCAGAGACTGTAGAAATAGAGAAATTATGAAAGGCTTTAAATGCCAAATTGAGAAATTTTTATTTTATTCTAGGATCAACAGAGAATTTACAAAAAATTCTCAAACAAGGTAATGACATAGTAAAATCTGTGCTTTAGGAATACATTTAGGCAGCCATTCTAGATATTTGTTTTATTCTTCCAACAGAAGGTAAGCTTCTTGAGGGAAGGGATTGTTTTTTGGCCCTTTTTTTTTTCATCCTAAGTGAAGCAAGGTACCTGATAGATTTAGTTATTGTTTTTATTGTTATTGTTGTCTTTTGTCCTTCATTTTTTTAAATAGCTTTTTATTTACAAGATATATGCATGGGTAATTTTTCAGCATTGACAGTTGCAAAATCTTTTGTTCCAACTTTTCTCCTCCTTCCCCCCACCCCCTCCCCCAGATGGCAGGTTGACCAATATATGTTAAATATGTTAAAGTATAACTTAAATACAATATATGTATACATGACCAAACTGTACAAAAAGAATTGGACTTTGAAACAGTGTACAATTATCCTGTGAAGGAAATCCAAAATGCAGGCAGACAAAAATAGATGGATTGGGAATTCTACGTAGTGGTTCATAGTCAACTCCCAGAGTTCTTTCGCTGGGTATAGCTGGTTCAGTTCATTACTGCTCTATTGGAACTGATTTGGTTCATCTCATTGTTGAAGAGGGCCATGTCCATCAGAATTGATCATCATATAGTATTGTTGAAGTATATAATGATCTCCTGGTCCTACTCACTTCACTCAGCATCAGTTCCTGTAAGTCTCTCCAGGCCTTTCTGGAAGTCATCCTCTTTGTCATTTCTTACAGAACAATAATATTCCATAACATTCATATACCACAATTTATTCAGCCATTCTCCAATTGATGGGCATCCACGTAGTTCCAGTTTCTGGCCATTACAAAGAGGGCTGCCACAAACATTCTTGTATATACAGGTCCCTTTCCCTTCTTTAAAATCTCTTTGGGATATAAGCCCAGTAGTAACGCTGCTGGGTCAAAGGGTATGCACAGTTTGATAACTTTTTGAGCATAGTTCCAAATTGCTTATCAGAATGGTTGGATTCATTATTCACAATTCCACCAACAATGCATCAGTCCCCCAGTTTTCCCACATCCCCTCCAACATTCTGCATTATCTTTCCCTGTCATTCTAGCCAATCTGACAGGTGTTTAGTGGTATCTCAGAGTTGTCTTAATTTGCATTTCTCTGATTAATAATGATTTGGAGCATCTTTCAAATGGCTAGAAACAGTTTCAATTTCTTCATCTGAGAATTGTCTGTTCATATCCTTTGGTTTGTCCTTCATTCTTGAAGAGGACCATGGCATTAGGGAGGTGATGCCATGACATGCAAGTGAATTGGATTTATGTGAGGGAGGGCTGGGCAAGATTATCTGCCTGGCTTTCCCTTCCAGAGCCATCTGTGTCCAGTAGTAGCAAGATATAGATCAAGACAATTAGAGATGTTCCTAGATGCAGTAGGACTAAGCATTTAACAAAGATTTGTTGTTGATTGAAATTTTAAAAAAATGTTTAAAATTGTTTTTATATGTAATTAAGGAGAAAATAATTTAAAAAAAAGAATACAGTTCAGCAAGCCATGTGGAAAATGGATTGAAGAAAGGGAAAGACTGGAATTGTTCTAGCAATAGTGAAAAGGAATAATGATAAGGACCTGATCTAGTATGTGCAAATGGAGAAAAGGAGATGGATACAGTTAGCCAGATCAGCTCCTCATCAAGGACTGTATTAAAACAATGGTTGATTCTGTTAGAAATGTTATGAAGAGATTGGCACGAGGGCCACTCTGTGATTTAGAATGTAATGTTTTCTTCAGCCACTACCCCATCCTCCTTTTTCCAGGAGATCTAGTCAACTCCACCCAGGTACAGCAATTAATGTTAAGTCCTGAGTGAGGCTAGGAATGCTATTTCCTTTTTCCTTCCTCTCAACTGATCTTCTCAGAGGCTGAATGCTTCTCTTTTAAAACTTCCAGGCGACTCCAGTCCACTTCTTGCTCAAAAATTTTGAGAGTTCAAATCATTTTTTAAGCCTGTGATGAAATGTTTGCCCCTCTGAACTACAAATCCCAAATACCAGCCAATTTTCAAACCCATATTACAAATGCATTTTGATAAAATGACTATTTCTTTGCCATTCTGTTTGCTTGACTTTTCATTGACCAAGATGGGTTATTATTTACTGAACTTGGTGTTCATTCCATCTCCTGCCTCACAGCCTTTTCCAGTATTCCCTCCATTCTTGGACTGCACTTCCTTCTTCTGGCTCTTAAAAACCTTTAGCTTTTTTCAAGGCTCAGCTAATGTGCCAATGTCTATCTGAAGTCTTTTCAGATCCTCTTAGTTATTAAAGTTTGGTCTCTTAAATCTTCAAAGATCATTCTGATACTCATCTGTTTGACTTAGTATCCCTTTCCCCTCCCCCAGCCCGAGATAGAGGGCAGAGAACATCTTTCATGTTGTCTTTGAAGCACCATGCTTTGCACATGGTAGACTGTTATTAAGTGTTTATTAATTGGAGTTGGAACCATAAAAGATTTTCACAGGATAGCAAAAGAAATACACAAATAAGAAAATGACTGTTTACTGCCTGTTTAAAAAAAAAAGTCTATATTGTTACTGATTCAAATATAGTTTCACATAGAATTGGATGTGAAAATGATGAGCTTTGGTGCCGGGCGGAGAGTTGTGGAAACCCCTTCTGGTTGGCGCAAGTCCTTCGTAAAAGAATTTACAAACCCAAAAAGTTAGACTGGCAAAAATAAGTTTATTGGCACTGGGAAATCAGCTTTTGCTAGAAGGCTAACTTCGAGTGACAAAGTTCTGGCAGAGAGATAAACAGGGATGTGTTGACACTGTGAAGAGGAGATCTCTTCTCAGTGGGCAAGGTCCTGGCAGGCAGCTATGCCAAGGAGAGAGAGGGGTTCCTTGACAAAGCATGGTCCTGCTTTGGGTCTCTGCCAGGTCCTGACAGAGAAGTAGGTGAGAGAGATAAAGAGGGGTTAATGCTGAAAAGAGAATGTCTTCTCAGCAGGCAGGGGGTTTTCACAGGCAGCTATGCTAAGAAGTCCCATGGTCCTGCTTTTTAGGTCCTTTGCAAAGAAATGAGTTTAAAATTGCTGTTTTTATAAGGAAATCTGAGACAGACTTTTCAACCAAATGAGATTTCCTCAATGCTGACACTGCTCCCAGGCCTAGATTTTCAGTAGAATGGGATCATTTACTGGGAATGGTCCTGAGCCAATTTTCAGCTCAATAGAGGTCTATAAACCACCAACATAACAGAATGGAACCACTTTATCTTGATTCCCATAGGCAGGCCTCTCCCAGAGGAGCTTCTCCAGAGTTCAAGGAAATTTCTTCCCTTCATGGAGTTTCTCAAACATTTACCTCATTGCTTCCCCTCCCCCCCCAAGTCAGGACAGTTTTTTCTCAAGAAAGATCACTTGAGCTCAATCAGGAAGACTTGGATTCAAATCCTTTTTCAGATATTTACTAGACATTAGGCAAGTCACTTAGCTCTGCCTCAGTTTCTTCAAGCATAAAATGGAGATAGTAAAAGCACCTATCAGGGTCATTGGGAGGATCATATGAGATAATTTTAAAGCATTTAGCACAGTGCTCAGCACATAGGAGGCTCTATAATGCTAGCTATGGGGCAGCTAGGTGCGGCAATGGATAGAGTGTCAGGCCTGAAGTCAGGAAGCCTCACCTTCCTGAGTTCAAATCTGGTCTCACACACTTCCTAACTGTGTGACTGATCCTGATCAAATCACTTAATTCTGCTTGCCTCAGTTTCATCATCTGTAAAATAAGAAAGAATTGGCAAACTATACTGGTATCTTTGCCATGCAAACCCCAAATGGGGTCACAGGCAGATATGACTGAAACAATTGAACAATGTGTAGCTATAATTATCTATCTACCATCTATCTAGTCTTGTCTTTAGTACCCTTATTGTGCATCCTTCACAATACTTTTTAAAATCGTGTCCACCTTAATTCTGATATTTTTACAGTTATTATTATGACTTCAGGGTTCTTGCTATACCTGAGACTTTGCTATACTCAAAACAACTCTGAAGGGATCCCATGCCCAAAGCTATTTGTCTGGTTTCTAAGGTGGCCAGAAAAATTAGTTGCTTTTGGGAACAAGTGATATAACTATTTATCTCTGCCAGAATGAACAGTTGATGAGCACTTCACTACTCCATAGTGCTGAGGAGATAATGGGAATCCATGTGGTATTTGTGTTTTGTGATACAGACCAGTGGTTATAGGAAGAAAAGCTAGAGCTGATTTTCTACTGAAAGGCAAAGAAAGATCTAAGAATTTTTGAGTAAGTTTGTCTTCTATGCTAGCATTTTACCGATAGAAATCTTTTATTTGAAAAGATTAGATGCATAAAACTGCAATTCAATTCAGTTCAATAAATGTTTGTTAACCAGTAAAAGGATATGTCATTCTTTCTAGAAGTGCAGCTGATGAGAAATGGAGGTATTATTCCTATAAAAACTTTGTAGGAGCTTCATTACCCCCTTTCTGCTAGTTTTGATCTTTCTTGTCTTCTTTTTCTATTTTAGAAGACCTTAGGCAACAGCATCTTTCACATAAATTCAATTACTATCCATATGGCACCTATTGGAAAGGGTGCCATAGCCCAGGGACTTTACCATTTTTCAATTTGGGGAGGGCACATGGTATAAAGAAAAACAATTGAAATCTTGCTTCTGATGCTTACTACCTGTTTGATCCTAATCAAGTTCTTTAACTATCCTGCGCCTCAGTTTCCTCATCTGTAAAATGAGGAGGTTGGAGTTGATAGCCTCACAGTTCCCTTCAAATCCTGCATTTGTGAACTTTCTTCCTAAGCCTAGGCCTCTGTGGTAATTAATCTTCGATAAGGCTCCCACATACTCTTTCATGAGCAAGCTGCAACACATTTGCCAGGAAAAATTATGCAACAGAAGTGATATAAAAGATACCATCAAAAAGATGTATGCTGTTCATAGAGTAGAAGCAAGGAATACCTGGAAGATATCCCTCTTCTTATATTGGTATCCATAGTATATCTAGATAATCTAGACAGAGGACCCCATGAATGTCAAATGGACCCTCTGCCAAAGATTTGTGAAAGGACACAGACAAAAGTTAATACATGATGAGCAGGACATCTGTAACATTGGAGGAATTACCTTCATGGATGAGACCATAGATTCTTGTATATATTAAAATATGAGTTACACTGTGTTTACCTTGGTCTCCTCATCTGTAAAATGATCTGGAAAAAGGAATGGAAAATTATTCCAGCATCTTTGCTAAGAAAGCCTCAAATGAAGTCACAAAGAGTTGTACATGGCTAAAACAACTAAATAATTATCTCTATCACTAACACAACAAAAAATACCATAATCAGAAGTGCTTGTCTTTTTTATATAATCCTCTATCCCAACATCAACATTGGAAATGAAAAATCTTGGAGGAATTTATGACTCAGTGTCTGTTATCAGAAAACTTACCATTTTGAATTTCCAACAACTAGCCTTGGCAAGATTCCACTCTTAGATACACATATCTGTGTTAAATTTGTGTGCTATAGCCTAGATCCATTCCCTTTTCTATCTGTTGAAATAATTTTTCTTATGAAAACTCCTTTTGTGTTGTTCCTTGGGTTTCTTTTCTACAGATCGAATGATCAACTCTTACTTTCAGAAAGTTGATTATGGTCACATCCTAAAGTCTTTTAGATCTGAAGTTTTGAGTTTTGAGTTTTGGGGCATCTCAAGGACAATGGAGAGATGCATTTTGGGTATAAATAGACCCCCAATGAATGATATGTACTCCAGAGGTCATGTAAATATATTAGAAACAGCTTTGACATTCAGTTATTTCAATATCATCTAGAACACTTCTAGTGAATAGAGAGATCACTGTTCTTCAAGGAAATATATTTCATTGTCGAGTAGCTTTGGGAAAGTCACATTTATGGGAAGCCCCAGATCCTTCCATCTATTCTGAAAATATATCATGGCCTCTTTCACAAAACAGAGGGTTTCTATGATAAAGAATACAGCTAAGTCTTGATTAATGGGATAAGTCCTGTGAAATGATCAAAGGAATATTTGAATTTGCTTATCTTATACTTTCCATTGGAATGGAGCCATGATCATATTTTGGACAATTATAATGGAACACAGTATGAATTCAAATACACGCGATCATTTCACAGACTTCATTATTCACACTAATTAGGACTTGGGTGTATATACCTAATGGAGCTATCCAGTTTTCCCTATTTGCCTTTTTTCTTGTCTAGTCATTGTGGTCCTAGCTCTTTAGAGGTGAAAAACACTTTCTCCTTCCTTTCCCCTTAAGTTCCACTCTTGAAGTATATGTTATATACAGGGAGTAATGAGGGCTTGCTGAACTCTTTTCAGGGCTGATCATCTACCTTTGATCTCTACTTCCCACCCAACTCTTACCTGTGGATCCAAGAAGCTGTATCATGTGCAGTGGCCACACCCCAATAAACTGTCTCAGAACATGGGCTAAACCAAGTTGAGGGTAACAGACAGGCCTCAAACCCACTGGTAAGCTATGAGGGGTATCTTCCTTTGATGAAATGGACAGATAAGAACAATTTATTCCAATGACTAGGAAGGCTTTTGAAGCAGGCAATGTGGAGCACTTACAGCTTGGTTAGACATTAGAGATGCCAAGGTCGTTGATAGCATCCCTGACCGCTCCCAGTCACCCTAACTTTTGTATTGCCATTGAACTTCAATGACTCTGGAAGAGAGAGAGTGAGGCTGTCAATTTAGTGCAATTCTACCTCACTTTAATTCATGCACTAGTCAAGACTTCATCCCATAATATCATTGGTCCTCTTCAAAAATAAAGGACAAATAATACCTTTACTCCTTGACCTCACATATTTCCCTTCTCCCTCCCCCCAGTGACTTTCTACAAACTCCTAGAAGTAAAATTCCATAGTGTCACTCTACTGGGAGAAAGTTCCTGTATAATCTTGTATAACCTCTCTGACCTTAGACTTGTCCCAACCTTATCACCTTTTCCCTTTTCCTGGTTCCAAATTTAGCCTTTTCATTAGGCATCTGTTTCTTCTATCTACAACCTCAGATCAAGTTCTCATCTCCAATTGCCCCCTGCACTACCTGTTCTACCTGCTCTACTGAAGAATCTGTCTACTATCCTATTTACATCAAATACAATCAATGACCAAACTGGGTTAAGATGGGGAAAAGACCAGTGGATTTAATGATACGAATGTAATTAGTGACCTTGGAGAGAACTATATTAGTGAGTGGTGGAGACAGAAGTCAGATTGCTCAGGACCAAGGAGTGAGAAGATAGTGATGAAGTAGAGGCAACTAAGGCTATGCTATACTTTCTAAGAGTATGAGAGTGAATGAAAGGAGAGACATAAGATAATAGTTTAACGGCATTAAAGGGTAAAAAGAAGGATTGGGTTTTGTTCTGTTTTGTTTGTTTAGGATTGAGTAGATCACAACATGTTTTCAGTCTGAAAGGAAGGAGCCAGTGGAGAATAACAGACTGAAAATACATGAGACAGAGGGAGCAAAGTGGTAGAATAGATAGAAGGAGATGGAAGAAAATAAAAAAAGAATTAACCTTTGCAAAGGGCTAAGATCATCTCTTTTGAGTATAGAGGAAAGGGAAAGAAGATATTAATTTCCAGAAGCTTCTAAGTCTTCTATTTTTGAAGTTAAATATCCAGGTTGGTTTTTTTTTCAACTAATTCTAGTGGTTTCTGTACTCTTTGTAGGAACATAGAATTCAAGTGTTCAAGGGACTTGGGGTGGTCAAGAAATGCAATCCATTCCTGGAAAAAAAAACAACCCTTTATAACATGGAATTTTATAGAATCACAGAATTTTGAGAGTTGAAATGTACCTTTACTCCAATCTATATATGAAAGGAATTCAACTCCCTCCCCCAACACATTTGATGAATTGGAAGTCTTTAAGCCTCAAGAGGTTTAGACAATCCAGAATTAGTTGAAAAAAATTAGATATTTAACTTCAAAAATAGAAGTATGATTTTTAGACTTCAGATTGTATCTACTTTGATCCTACTTTTAAATTCTATTTTGTTTTCATTTCAAATTATTTTCTACTCTACTTAGTGAGAAAGCAAGAGAAACAAAATCTATTACATATATGTTTAGTCAAACAAAACACATTTCTGTATTACCCATTTATAAAAATGAAAGAAAGAATAAAAATATTCCTTAATCTGTTCTCTGAGCCCATCAGCTTTATATTTGACGGCGGATCTCATATTTTATCATTAACCCTTTGGCACTGTGTTTGATAAAAGTTCATAAATTTTTCAAAGTTGTTCTGGTACAAATGATTTTTCTGGTTCTGCTCACTCCACTTTCCATCAGTTCACACATGTCTTTTCAGGTTTCTCTGAAACCTTCCCATCATCATTTCTTACTGCACAATAATATTCCATCACTTTCATATACCAGAACTTTTTAGCCATCCCCCAATTGATAGGCATACCCTCACCTTTAAATTCTTTGCTTACACAAAAATAGAACTGCTATAATTGCTTTCCTGCATCCAGTTTAGTCCTTTTTCTTTCTCTTGATTACTTTAAGGACATAGAACTAGTAGTTTTGCTGAGCAATGTAAATTTTCACAGAGATTGCTTACAACAGATTAGGACATTTCCCCTTTGCATCAAGCTGAAATTTTGGAAATGTCCACTCATTGCTAATTTTTCACTTTGGAATCAAACAGAATGAGAATGAATTCTCTTTGACATGATCATCTTTCAAACATTTGAAGAAAACTGTCATAGCTCCAAGGTAGTATGGTGGATAGAGGGTTGACTTTCTGTTCAGAAGAAGGCAAGTTCAAATGCAGCCATAGACATTAGTTGTATGACACTGGGCTTGGTACTTAACCTTATTTGCCTTAGTTTCCTTGTTGGAAATGGCAAACCACTTCAATATTTTTGCCACATAACTAAATGACTTAACAACAACTGCAAAATCTTATCTTTCTTCTCTTATCCATGTTTTCACTTTTTCAGGCTTTTCACCTCTATCACATTATCCTCATGTGGCATGTCCTGAGGTCCTTCATCATCATCTTCAGTTGCTCAATATTTGGCATAAAAAATGTTGCCCAAAATTGAACCTAGCACCAGAAGAGAAGACAATGAGATGACCATCTCTCTACTTCTGGAAGCCATGTTTCTTTTAATGAAGTCTGAAATTCTTAGCTACCAAATTAACATTATTGGTTCCTCTTGAGCTCATTACCACTAACACCCAAAATTTTTTTTGGACAAGTTGTTCCCAGTTAGTCTTCTTCTGGGTGAAATTCCATTTGTCATTGTCCCTCTTGAAATGGAGTATCTAAAACTATATACCAAGAAAAGCAATCTTTACTCTCCTCTCAGAAAAAATCTTTTTGAGAATTAATTTATTCACAGAGTATTACCATAACTTCTTTTTACAATGAAGGAAGTAATAGTCTCACTGTCTATAAATGCAAAGTACTGTAGGGTGTGTAATGTCAAGCCCAGGTTTGCCTTGGCCACAGCACATATGCATAATTATTTTCAGGTCTGGGAATATCATTTTAAGAGGGCTAAGGGAGCAATGACAAACTGAACCACATCATTTTCTCATTGCTTGAGCTATAGGCAATAAATAAATGTTTTGTTGGATTGAATTGAACTGAAATGAAAGTGTGAACCTGCAGTGATAAGCAGAGATCCGGCCCAATTCAGGCCAGAGCCAAATTGATTAGAGCACATGACAACTGGGAAGCTGCTAATAATAGAGGCTAACTTTCAGAGCCTCAGATCTGGGGAAAAAAATCAGTTCCATTTCTACTTAAAGAAAAATCAATGTCCTTAGCAACTAGATATTCACTTAGGCAATAGGATTATATTATTTGAAAATTTCCCCTGTACACAATACACTATAGAATCCTCATATATAGAAAGGTTTTAACAGCTACTCTGAGATATAGATAACTTGCCTTTCAGACCCTATTGAGCTCACTATTAATACTATTAACATCATGACCTTTTAGGTTAGAAGCTACTGGAAGTAGGAATTGAATATTTTAACAACTTTACAACTTCTTGAAAAAGGAAAGTAAGGGAACTCAGTTCAGCTTTATTGGGCCAGTTTTTCTCCTATAAGTCACTTTTAAGTAAAAAAAAAAAAGAAAAAAAAAAGCAACATACGTCACTGTGGATCATGTCCACAGAGACCTCAGCCAACTGTAGAAATGTGGTACACGTGTACTGAAAGGAGGTGGCCTGATTTGCTTATTGTGCGATCATGGACAAATCTCAGAGCCTTAGTTTCTTTATCTATAAAATGAACATAAATATACTTGTACTACCTACATTATAATAGAGTCCTTGTGTGCAAAATACTTTGCCAGCTTCAAAGTTATATCATTGCTATCAATGATAATAATAGTTATAATAATAACAATAATAAGTTTTAAAGAAAGGTGGACTACACACACTGTAGTTACAGGATTAGATCCTATGCTATTTATTTCTTAAGACCCTCCTCTGTGGGTAGATAGTTCTGGGCAGGCCTGAATTTTGGTTGCAGAGGACATGCTGTCCTCCTCTTCTTGACACTGTAGTATCAGGAATTTAGCCAAGAGGACACATAAGAAGCATCCCTTCCCTATTTATGTCTTTGATTTGCCTACCAACATAGTCTCCTCCTTTCCCATTCTTAGAGAAGGGGCTAATTTAGAACCACTGGAAGTTACTAGTGGCATGTCATTCCCTGCCATCATTCCCAAGTCTCTGTTGGCTTTCACACAATAAACAGCTTGTTATTGTTGCTGCTGAAATTACTCAATTGATGGATTCATAGAATCTTGGAGATGATCTAATCCAATCCCCTGTTTTACATATAAGGGAATTAAGGTCCAGAAAAAGAAAGTGATTTGCCTGTATTCACAGTTAATTGGCAAAAAAAAAACTTCCACAATGGGGGAAGTTTTAGCATTAGTAATACTAATAACAACATAGAACATTTATAATATAGTAAATTTAAAGTTTGGAAATATATTATTTCACTAGATCCTTAAAATAACTCTTTCTCATAAATACTATTATTAGCTCTGTTTTACATATAAAGAAACTGAGGTTGAGAGAGGGCAATTAACTTGCATAGGATTTTAGGTAATATATGAGTCAGGATTTGAATTCAGATTTTCTGCATCCTAAGAGCAGGGCTCTTTATTTGTCTTCAGTATCCTGTTCATAGAGCTACTCTTTCCTGATGTTCTCCTTCAACATAGAAATACCTGAGTTTAGTGCCAAGTTAGCAAGAATTAGTTAAAATGGGAAACTACTAGATGATACATCCATTCTCCATCCCAAACCTATGGCCCTTCCCCCACTATTCTGCAAACAAGGTGAGTTCTTTTCTAGCTCAACCACACCCTGTTTCCTCCCTAGCAACGGGCTCCTTAGCAAAGGACTTGGATAGACTCCAGCATTTTGGAGTCTAACCCTTCCATGGGAGCTTGCGTTTCTATTCTCTCTCTCTCTCTCTCTCTCTCTCTCTCTCTCTCTCTCTCTCTCTCTCTCTCTCTCTCTCTCTCTCTCTCTCTCTCTCTCTCTCTCTCTTCCTTCTCCTTCCTTCCCCACCTCCATTTGCCCTACACATATTTTGCCCTGTTTTTGTTCCTAAGGTGGTGGAGAAGAGATTGGGGGAAAGAGGGGAGGGAGACTCAAAAAGATGAGAGAAAGGGGAAGAGGATTGTGGGTATTTCCACCAGTGATCTCCAGGCTTAACTATGACTTTCCTTTCCCAGGCTGTGAATTGAAGATTAATCCTTTGAAACCCAAGACAACACTGAATCCCGGCTGAGGGCCAAAAAGGTAACTCCTCTGTCAAGAATGAATCCTGGCCTGAGATTGGAGAGACCCAAATTCCCTCACCCCCAAAAGATTAAAATTCAAGGTCAAAAGCAGCAGCTTTTACCAAGATTTACACATTACTTTTAATCAAGCATTTAGCTGATAACTTTAGGGAAGCACCAGCAGGAAAGTAATGTAAAAAACTCCAAGGTTAGACTATATGTTATATAAACTTTTCACTATGGAATATGATACTGTTAGTCATTGCCAAATATTAGGCTTTCTTCTTCCTCCAAAATGCAAAAAGTAAAAGCCAATCTCCTTGCCCAAAAAACAAAAAGGAGAGGGTGGGGTTGAGAAGTAGAAAGCTCATATTTTCTTTCTTGTTTGCTTTGCTATAACTTTGTAACTCTATACTTCATCTCCTTTGCTAAAGAACATGGTAAAAAATAATAACAGTAGTTGACATTTATAAAGCACTTTCAAGTTTGCAAAGCATTTGTATGCTTTATTTCATTTTAAGCCTCACAACAATCCTCTAAGGCAGATGCTGCAGATTTACTATCTCCATTTTACAGATGAATTGATTGAGGCTCAGAGGAACCCCAAATCACTAAGCTAGCAAATGTCACAAGCAAGATTTGAATCTATCTCCCTACCTGCAGAGCCAGCACTGCTTCCTTGGGGGCTTACCCTCTGTCCTAGAGAATTGTGATCATTGGTGATGGAAGTTTGTCAAAACCAAAAAAAGAATAAAGGTAGTTTTTGCATTGTTTCAACAATAGAAATAAATAAGTGGGATTGCTTTCCATAAGCATAGTCAGGCAAAAAACTAAAAGGATTTCATATTTTCCTAGAGGTAAATAGAGCAGTGTTATGTCTTTATGCTCCTCACACAGGTAAGGGGGAAGAGTAGTGATGGGCCAAAGGCTGGCCAAAACAGCAATGTCAATAGCCCTTATTGCCTCCCCTGAAAGAGTATCTCCTTAAGACCTTTTGACCAGCAGCTAGTATAAAAGTCTTCTAGAGATAATCCCCAATCTTTGTTTAAAGCAGGAAAGAGTACTGAATTTGGAGTTAGACGAATTTGAAACTTAATTTTATGAGCATTATTATTATTGTTGTTGTTGTTGCTTCTTGGTTTTCTGACCTCTCTAAGCCTTCATTTTATCTTGTGTGAAATGAGAGGACTAGATTATGTGAATTTTCAAATCTAATTCCTAAAATCTTATCATTCTAAGAAAGGTTGAATGCTGGGAATTTGTAGGACAGACAAGAAGGAGAAGCTATATACCACAGGAGAATGAAGGAATCAGTAGGAGAAATTTTGGGAGGCAGATGTAAATAATAATAAGTAATAATAGCTGACATTTGTATAGTGCTTTATGACTTATAAGGCGATTTTAAAATACTATGTCATTTGATCCTAAGTGCTATTTGCAGATGAGAAAATTGACATAATTAAAGGTTAATTAACTTGTCCAGGGTCACATAGTCGGGAAGTATATCTGAATTCAAGTCTTCCTGACTCCAGGGCCTTTGCATTTATGTACTGTATTACCTAGCTGCTGTGGAGTATACCTGTTTTACGTTATGAACAGGACCAACTCTGTTCACCATGAGACAACAAAAACAGAGAAAGAAGAAAAAAGACAGCCATCATGACCATCTCATTCTCAAATTTCTTCCAAAACCAAAGTAGCAGAAGAACCATATTATTATGGATGAATGAATAATTAATTAGATAAATAAAATCCACCCCCCCTCCCCCAGTTAAAGTAGCAGCTTCCAGTGGTTCCCACGCTCTTCTCATATGAAACTACATATAATCAGTTATTCCATTTGCTATATTCTCCCAGGATAAAAGTATCAGCACCCCTCCTCTTGCTTTCTAATTAAAGGGATGGAAAAAAAATGCAAAACAACATAGGAATAGGCCACTGAGTTTTATACTAACATCCTTTTTTTTTTTGGATGCAAATTTAAGAAAATCACCATGCAGAAAAGAGTGAAATGTTGCCCATGGCCTGATCTTGAAGAAACACAGCTTTCTATTTCCTCTTCCTCTTGAAGAGAATTGATAATAATAATAGTAGTACTAACAATAATAGTTTGAGACAAATATTTCCCACATATGCTTCAGTCAGGGAGAGGATCTTAAACTTTTCTTTGAAGGGAAAAAAAAATCATCCCTTTGTTGTTTAACCCTGAGACAACTACAGCCAAGATGATTAGAGATGCTGGCTTCCTTCCATGCCTCCTCTTGTTCCCAGGAATTTGCCAACTCTGCATTTAAGTCCAGCTAAAGGTTGTGTAATCCCTGCACCCACTCCAGTCTACCAACTCCTAATGATCATGGACCTTGCCTGTTTCTCAGGTTCACAAAATATAGTTCCCCTTTTCTGGTGTTGTGGATTGCCTTTTTGCCATGTTCAAACTGAGTCAGATTTTTAGGATGATAATCCTCAATCTGCCATAGGTAGATGAGAAATCTGAACTACAATGGGGAAAAAAAGGAAGAAAAGAGCTTTCTACTTCCTTGTGTACCTCATTGCTTCACTTATTTTCATCTTTATTCTTTTCTCAGGTATAAGGGAGGTATTAATAATAATAATAATAAATAATTTACATGATGTGGATAGGGAACATGGATGATAGAACCAGTTTATATATTCTAATGAAGAGAAGAGCAAAGAGAGCATAGTGTTAAATTATAGTTTGAGTATTTTAGGTGAGACCGGACTAGAGTCAGGCTAGTAAAGTTTTGCCTTAGGGCACTGACATTAGGAGATGTATGTATGATAGAATATGTATTTTTCTCTCTGAGCAACACAAAGACCTATTCTATATCCTCTAGAAGATTAATGTTGTCCCTTTGGCCAACTGGCTCCCAAAGTCCCCCACATGATGGAAGTAGGCTTCAGTCTTTTTTTTCTGAGAAATGACTGTTCTCAGCTTCCTGCCCCCCATTACCAAACAATGGCTACCTTCTCTTCCCACTAACTCTTCTCTAGTCTATACTGTATTTATTTACTGGCCCATAATAGCTTTCCATCCCAGGTGAAAGAATCATTAAGGAGGTTGTGTATGGTGGAGGATGGACTTCATTTCCCAGTTGCAATGCAAATACCTCCTAAGAGGGCCACATCTTCAACTTTTATGGGATTTTTGATGTACTCACTGGGTTGAAAAAATAGCTGGCTAAGATAAACACCTTTGTGATGAATTCTCAATTTGTTACCACGCCTAAAGTCTAAATTTAGGATTCTTACCCTAGAATTCTTAGAGTTGGAGATTTAAAGAGGGTCTAGCAGAATGGGAAAAGAACTAAACCATGAAAGGGAAAGTAAATGGATACAAAAGATAATTTTGTTATTGACTTCACAATTTTGTACATAAGTACACAGAGCCACTACTTAGTAACATTTGTTTAGTAACATTGGTCGAAGGAAGTAATACCTGGGGTGCCACCAGGAGCTGCTGATAGGCCAGGATCATGAGATATAGAAATGTCAACCAGACAGTTACCAGCCAACCTGTGGATAGCTGGAGCTGAATAAAGCAGGATAGAGACTGGAGAGTCAGGAATCAAACAGAAGTTTAATTTATTTCACAATGAGGAAAATAGTTGCAAGTGGAAGCTTCCCCTTTCTCCTCCCCTCCTGTTATGCTGGGGGCAAAGACAGGGCTTATATATGTTTAAAAAACCAAAACAAAACAAAACATAAGGGAGCTGGACCAATACATAATCATTCTTAGCAGTTCCATAGCAGGCTCATGCATTCCTGGATCTTGTGGATCCTGGGACACAGGATTGTTCCTCTTGGAATAGGCCCAGGCTGATTGTCTCAAGTTTTAAGGGTTCTTGAGCCTTGTGATTATTCAGCATGGTGCAGAACCAGAATCGGTATGGCAGGAATAGGAGTGCAGTATCTGGTTAAGTTACACAAGCACAGGAATTAAGGAATTGTTAGCATGTTGATGGGAAGACTTTGTACTATATGCACACTAGCTGTTTCTGGCTCTCAAGATCTCTGGGAAATAAGGGGAGCTCCAAAAAAAAAAAAAATCTGAATAGTTCTTGATTGATATGAAAATCAAAGTTCCCTGAGTGAACAGCTGGTGTTCAAAACAATGCACTTTGTCAGAGAATGAGAATGAGATCATCTAAAGTTACTTCTAACTCAGGGCATAGCCTGCTTGCTGGACCTTAGCTCTGGGAAACATGGTATCTCCAGTATCTTGACAGAAGGGAGTCAAAGGAGAGAAAGAAGAGAGAGGAAAGAAAGCTAGGAATGATGGACAAGAGAAACTAAAGAATTAATCCCTAGAGTAAGTAGGCAGAAGGCTTTGATAGAGATCAGTTTAGCTCCATGTTCCCACCCTTTGGGGACAATGGTCCAGTGGTGTCATATCTAAGTTATCTCAAACTCCTGAGACTCACCTTCTCTAGTGGTTTGGAGCAGTCTCAGCTTGCCATACCCTGTCAGGAATCCCAGTCATGTCCATGAGGTTAAATTTTCCCTATAAAATCTACTCATGGGCCTTGTCCTGGTTGCTGCCTTCCTTTGGTCAGTCTGCCACAGCAGGCACTCTTCCTCGTGATGTCTTTCCCCTTTTCCTTCCCCTATGTCTTGTGGTATCTCCCCTAATTCCACTATGCTGCTTCCCAACCCCACTTCTCCTTTTTCAGCTAACTAACTCTTTTAGGGTATTGAGTCCCTTTCAGGATTTAGCCTGCCAGCTAAGGCCA